>NC_052621.1:0-68598 GCF_016545825.1 Eucalyptus grandis | reverse complement strand
CTTTTCGGGCAAAAATGGCCTAAATGGAATTTTCTATGTAAAATATGGGATTTTCTTTGTGAAATCTTTGTTCTCTGGTTTTTACTGGCTTTAAAGGTGCCATGATCTCCAAAAATGTGTCGTACTGAGCTAAAGCTTTCGGAAGCCATGTTTCAAAGCGGACTTCCGACTCGTCGGGGTTTTTCGGGACAAATATCGCCGAAAGTGAATTCTATGGAAAACAGGGAATTTTGTCTATGGAATCTTGGTTCTCCAATTTTGACAGGCTTTCACGGCAAAGAATCTCCAAAATGATGTGCCGTATCGAGTTAAAGCTTTTTGGAAGCCATTTTTCCAAGCGAGACTTCCAACTTTGGGGTTTTCCGGGCAAAAATGACAGAAAGGAAATTTTCTATAGAAAAACAGGGAATTTTCTCTGTGGAATCTTCGTTCTCTTGTTTTGACTGGCTTTTAGGATGCTCTAATCTCGAAAATGATGTGTTGTACGGAACTAAAGCTTTTGGAAGTCATGCCTCCAAGCAGATTTCCAACTGGGGGCTTTTCGAGGGCAAAAAATGGCCGAAGGGAATTTTCTACGGAAAATATGGAATATTCTTTGTGAAATCTTTGTTCTCTGGTTTTTGCGGCTTTGAAGGTGCTGTGATCTCCAAAATGATGTGTGGTACCGAGCTAAAGCTTTCGAAAGCCATGTTTCCAAGCGAGACTTCGATTGTAGGGTTTTTCAGCCAAAAATCGACTAAAGTCAATTCTCCATGGAAAACAGGGAATTTTCTCTATGGAATCTTCGTTCTCCAATTTTGACAGGCTTTCACGGTGCAATGATCTCCAAAATGATTTGCCGTACCGAGTTAAAGCTTTTGGAAGCCATTTTCCAAGCGGACTTCTAACCGTTGGGGTTTTTAGGCAAAAATGACTCGGAAAGGAAATTTTCTATACAAAAACAAGGAATTTTCTCTGTGGAATCTTCGTTCTCTTGTTTTGACTGGTTTTTAGGGTGTTGTGATCTGTAAAATGATGTGTCGTGCGAAACTAAAGCTTTTGGATGTCATCTCTCCAAGCAGATTTCCAACGGCCGGGGCTTTTCAGGCAAAAGATGGTCGGAAAGGGGATTTTCTATGGAAAAATATGGAATTTCCTTTGTGAAATCTTTTTTCTGTGGTTTTTATTGGCTTTAAAGGTGCGGTGATCTCCAAAATAATGTGTCGCACCGAGCTAAAGCTTTCGGAAGCCATGTTTCCAAGAAGACTTATTTGTCGTGGTTTTTCGGGACAAATATTGGTCGGAAAGTGAATTCTCCGTGGAAAACGTGGAATTTTCTCTATGGAATCTTCGGGTCTCCAATTTTGACGAGGCTTTCGGTGGTGTAGTGATCTCCAAAATGATGTGCCGTACCGAGTTAAAGCTTTGAAGCCATTTTTCCAACCGAGACTTCCAACCTGGGGTTTTTCAATCAAAAAATGACTGGAAGGAAATTTTCTATACCAAAACAGGGAATTTTCTCGTGGAATCTTCGTTCTCTTGTTTTGACCGGCTTTTAGGGTGCCGTGATCTTCAAAAAGATATGTCGTATGGAACTAAAGCTTTTGGAAGTCATCTCTCCAAGCGATTTCCAACCGTTGGGGCTTTTCGGCAAAAATGGCTAAAGGGAATTTTCTATGGAAAAATAGGGAATTTTCTCTATGGACTCTTCGTTCTCCAATTTTGACAGGCTTTCACGGTGCAGTGATCTCCAAAATGATGTGCCGTACCGAGTTAAAGCTTTTCGAAGCCATTTTTCCAAGCAGACTTCCAACTATTGGTGTTTTTCAGCACAAAATGATCGAAATGTAATTTTCTATAGAAAAACAGGGAATTTTCTTTGTGGAATCATCGTTCTCTTGTTTTGACTGGCTTTTTAGGTGCTGTGATCTCCAAAATGATGTGTCGACGAAACTAAAGCTTTTGGAAGTCATGCCTCAAGCAGATTTCCAAGCTTCGGGGCTTTCGGGCAAAAATGGCCTGAAAGGGAATTTTCTACGGAAAAATATGGAATATTCTTTGTGAAATCTTTGTTCTCTGGTTTTTACTGGCTTTGAAGGTGCTGTGATCTCCAAAATGATGTGTGGTACCGATTAAAGCTTTCGGAAGCCATGTTTCAAGCAAGACTTCCGACGGTCGGGTTTTCGGGCAAAAAACGACGGAAAGTCAATTCTCCATGGAAAATCAGGGAATTTTCTCTATGGAATCTTCGTTCTCCAATTTTGATGTGGCTTTCACGGTGCAATGATCTCCAAATGATATGCCGCGAAAACCAGAATGTTAAAGCTTTTGAAGCCATTTTCCAAATGACTTCCAACAACTAAAGGGGCTTTTAGGCAAAAATGGCCTCGGAAAGGGGATTTTCTATGGAAAAATATGGAATTTCCTTTGTGAAATCTTTTTTCTGTGGTTTTTATTGGCTTTAAAGGTGCGGTGATCTCCAAAATAATGTGTCGTACCGAGCTAAAGCTGGGAAGCCATGTTTCCAAGAAGACTTACGACTGTCGTGGTTTTTCAGGACAAATATTGGTCGGAAAGTGAATTCTCTGTGGAAAAACAGGGAATTTTCTCTATGGAATCTTCGGTCTCCAATTTTGACAGGCTTTCAGGGTGTAGTGATCTCCAAAATGATGTGCCGTACCGAGTTAAAGCTTTTGGAAGCCATTTTTCCAACCAGACTTCCAACTGTTGGGGTTTTTCAGGCAAAAAATGACTGGGAGGGAAATTTTCTATACCAAAACAGGGAATTTTCTCTGTGGAATCTTCGTTCTCTTGTTTTGACTGGCTTTTAGGGTGCCGTGATCTTCAAAAAGATATGTCGTATGGAACTAAAGCTTTTGGAAGTCATCTCTCCAAGCAGATTTCCAACCGTCGGGGCTTTTCTTTGTGCAAAAATGGCATGATCTCCAAAAAAGGGAATTTTCTATGGAAAAATAGGGAATTTTCTCTATGGACTCTTCGTTCTCCAATTTTGATTGGCTTTCACGGTGCGGTGATCTCCAAAATGATGTGTCGTACCGAGTTAAAGCTTTTGGAAGCCATTTTTCCAAGAAGACTTCCAACTATTGGTGTTTTTCAGCAAAAATGATCGAAATGAAATTTTCTATAGAAAACAGGGAATTTTCCGTGGAATCATCGTTCTCTTGTTTTGACTGGCTTTTGGTGCTGTGATCTCCAAAATGATGTGTCGTACGGAACTAAAGCTTTTGGAAGTCATGCCTCCAAGCAGATTTCAACTCCGAGGCTTTTCGTGCAAAAATGGCCCGAAAGGGAATTTTCTACGGAAAAATATGGAATATTCTTTGTGAAATCTTTGTTCTCTGGTTTTTACTGGCTTTGAAGGTGCCGTGATCTCCAAATGATGTGTGGTACCGAGCTAAAGCTTTCGAAAGCCATGTTTCCAAGCGGACTCCAACTATTCGGGGTTTTTCAGCCAAAAATCGACGGAAAGTCAATTCTCCATGGAAAAACAGGGAATTTTCTCTATGGAATCTTCGTTCTCCAATTTTGACAGGCTTTCACGGTGCAATGATCTCCAAAATGATATGCCGTACCCGAGTTAAAGCTTTTGGAAGCCATTTTTCCAAAATGATGGGTCAAAAATGACTTCCAACGGCCTGGGTTTTTAGGGGTTTTTAGGCAAAAGATGGTCGGAAAGGGATTTTCTATGGAAAAATATGGAATTTCCTTTGTGAAATTTTTTTCTGTGGTTTTTATTGGCTTTAAAGGTGCGGTGATCTCCAAAATAATGTGTCGTACCGAGCTAAAGCTTTCGGAAGCCATGTTTCCAAGAAGACTTACGATGCGTCGTGGTTTTTCGGACAAATATTGGTCGGAAAGTGAATTCTCTGTGGAAAAACAGGGAATTTTCTCTATGGAATCTTCGGTCTCCAATTTTGACAGGCTTTTCGGGGTGTAGTGATCTCCAAAATGATGTGCCGACCGAGTTAAAGCTTTTGAAGCCATTTTTCCAACCGGACTTCCAACTTTTGGGGTTTTTCGGGCAAAAATGACTGGAAGGGAAATTTTCTATACCAAAACAGGGAATTTTCCGTGGAATCTTCGTTCTCTTGTTTTGACTGGCTTTTAGGTGCCGTGATCTTCAAAAAGATATGTCGTATGGAACTAAAGCTTTTGGAAGTCATCTCTCCAAGCAGATTTCCAACCGTCGGGGCTTTTCTCGCAAAAAATGGAAAGGGAATTTTCTATGGAAAAATAGGAATTTTCTCTATGGACTCTTCGTTCTCTCAATTTTGACCGGCTTTGCGGTGCGGTGATCTCCAAAATGATGTGCCGTACCGAGTTAAAGCTTTTCGAAGCCATTTTTCCAAACAGGACTTCCAACTATTGGTGTTTTTCTGGGCACAAATGATCGCAAAAAATGTAATTTTCTATAGAAAAACAAGGAATTTTTCTCGTGGAATCATCGTTCTCTTGTTTTGACTGGCTTTTAGGGTGTTGTGATCTCCAAAATGATGTGTCGTACGAAACTAAAGCTTTTGGAAGTCATGCCTCCAAGCAGATTTCCAACGGCCGGGCTTTTCGTGCAAAAATGGCCTGAAAGGGAATTTTCTATGGAAAATATGGAATTTTCTTTGTGAAATCTTTGTTCTCTGGTTTTTACTGGCTTTGAAGGTGCTGTGATCTCCAAAATGATGTGTCGTACCGAGCTAAAGCTTTCGGAAGCCATGTTTCCAAGCAGACTTCCGACTGTCGGGGTTTTTCAGGCAAAAAAAGGCCGCAAAGTGAATTCTATATGGAAAACAGGGAATTTTCTCTATGGAATCTTCGTTCTCCAATTTTGACAGGCTTTCAAGGTGTAGTGATCTCCAAATGATGTGTCGTACCTAGTTAACGCTTTTGGAAGCCATTTTTCCAAGCGGACTTCCAACCTGTTTTTCAGCAAAAATGACTGAAAGGTTTTTCATGCGAAAATGACAGAAATGAAATTTTCTATGGAAAACATGGAATTTTTTCCGTGGAATCTCCGTTCTCTTGTTTGAACTGGCTTTTAGGGTGCTTGTGATCTCCAAATGATGTGTCGTATGGAACTAAAGCTTTTGAAGTCATATCTCCAAGCGAGATTTCCAAATGTCCGGGATTTTCAAGCAAAAATGGCCGAAAGTGGAATTTTCTACGGAAAAATATGGAATTTTCTTTGTGAAATCTTTGTTTCTGGTTTTTACCTGGCTTTGAAGGTGATGTGATCTCCAAAATGATGTGTCGTACCGAGCTAAAGCTTTCGGAAGCCATGTTTCCGCGCACTTCCGACCGTCGGGTTTTTCGTGCAAAAAATAGCGGGAAAGTGAATTCTCTATGGAAAAACAGGGAATTTTCTCTATGGAATCTTCGTTCTCCAATTTTGATAGGCTTTCACGGTGCAGTGATCTCCAAAATGATGTGCCGTACCGAGTTAAAGCTTTTGGAAGGCATTTTTCCAAGTAGACTTCAACATTTGTGGTTTTTCAAGGAAAAAATGACGGAAAGGAAATTTTCTATAGAAAAAGAGGGAATTTTCTCTGTGCAATCTTCCCTCTCTTGTTTTGACTGGCTTTTAGGGTGTCGTGATCTTCAAAATGATGTGTCGTACGGAACTAAAGCTTTTGGAAGTCATCTCTCCAAGCGGATTTCCAACCGTCGTGGCTTTTCGGGCAAAAAATGGCCGGAAATGGAATTTTCTAT
Organism: Eucalyptus grandis; assembly: GCF_016545825.1. NCBI lineage: Eukaryota > Viridiplantae > Streptophyta > Magnoliopsida > Myrtales > Myrtaceae > Eucalyptus > Eucalyptus grandis. The sequence continues at coordinate 62,898 of NC_052621.1, read as the reverse complement.
GTAAAATATGGGATTTTCTTTGTGAAATCTTTGTTCTCTGGTTTTTACTGGCTTTAAAGGTGCCATGATCTCCAAAAAAAATGTGTCGACTGAGCTAATGCTTTCGGAAGCCATGTTTCAAAGCTTGGTACTCCGACTGTCTGGGTTTTTCAGACAAATATCGGCGAAAGTGAATTCTCTATGGAAAACAGGGAATTTTGTCTATGGAATCTTGGTTCTCCAATTTTGACAGGCTTTCACGGTGCAAGTAATCTCCAAATGATGTGCCGACCGAGTTAAAGCTTTTGAAGCCATTTTCCAGCTGACTTCCAACTTTTGGGGTTTTCCGGGCAAAAAATGACAGAAAGGAAATTTTCTATAGAAAACAGGAATTTTTCCGTGGAATCTTCGTTCTCTTGTTTTGACTGGCTTTAGGATGCTCTAATCTCGAAAATGATGTGTTGTACGGAACTAAAGCTTTGGAAGTCATGCCTCCAGCGATTTCCAAGCTGTCCGGGCTGTGCAAAAATGGCCGAAAGGGAATTTTCTACGGAAAAATATGGAATATTCTTTGTGAAATCTTTGTTCTCTGGTTTTTACTGGCTTTGAAGGTGCTGTGATCTCCAAAATGATGTGTGGTACCGAGCTAAAGCTTTCGAAAGCCATGTTTCCAAGCAGACTTCTGATTGTAGGGTTTTTCAGCCAAAAAATCGACGGAAAGTCAATTCTCCATGGAAAAACAGGGAATTTTCTCTATGGAATCTTCGTTCTCCAATTTTGACAGGCTTTCACGGTGCAATGATCTCCAAAATGATTTGCGACCGAGTTAAAGCTTTTGGAAGCCATTTTTCCAAGCGGACTTCCAATCTGGGGTTTTTCAGGCAAAAAATGACTGGAAAGGAAATTTTCTATACAAAAACAAGGAATTTTCTCTGTGGAATCTTCGTTCTCTTGTTTTGACTGGTTTTTAGGGTGTTGTGATCTGTAAAATGATGTGTCGTGCGAAACTAAAGCTTTTGGATGTCATCTCTCCAAGCGAGATTTCCAACTACCCGGGGCTTTCGTGCAAAAGATGGTCGGAAAGGGGATTTTCTATGGAAAATATGGAATTTCCTTTGTGAAATCTTTTTCTGTGGTTTTTATTGGCTTTAAAGGTGCGGTGATCTCCAAAATAATGTGTTGTACCGAGCAAAGCTTTCGGAAGCCATGTTTCCAAGAAGACTTACGACGTCGTGGTTTTTCGTAGACAAATATTGGTCGGAAAGTGAATTCTGTGGAAAAACAGGAATTTTCTCTATGGAATCTTCGGTCTCCAATTTTGACAAGCTTTGGTGTAGTGATCTCCAAAATGATGTGCCGTACCGAGTTAAAGCTTTTGGAAGCCATTTTTCCAACCAGACTTCCAACTGTTGGGGTTTTTCAATCAAAAAATGACTGGAAGGGAAATTTTCTATACCAAAACAGGGAATTTTCTCCGTGGAAACTTCGTTCTCTTGTTTTGACTGGCTTTTAGGTGCCGTGATCTTCAAAAGATATGTCGTATGGAACTAAAGCTTTGGAAGTCATCTCTCCAAGCGATTTCCAACCGTCAGGGGCTTTTCCGGCAAAAATGGCCGGAAAGGGAATTTTCTATGGAAAAATAGGAATTTTCTCTATCGACTCTTCGTTCTCCAATTTTGACAGGCTTTCACGGTGCAAAAGGTGATCTCCAAAATGATGTGCCGACCGAGTTAAAGCTTTTGAAGCCATTTTTCCAAGCGAGACTTCCAACTATTGGTGTTTTTCATGCAAAAATGACGGGAAATGTAATTTTCTATAGAAAAACAGGGAATTTTCTCTGTGGAATCATCGTTCTCTTGTTTTGACTGGCTTTTAGGTGCTGTGATCTCCAAAATGATGTGTCGCACGAAACTAAAGCTTTTGGAAGTCATGCCTCCAACGAGATTTCCAATCATGTGGGCTTTTCGGGCAAAAATGGCCTGAAAGGGAATTTTCTACGGAAAAATATGGAATTTTCTTTGTGAAATCTTTGTTCTCTGGTTTTTACTGGCTTTGAAGGTGCTGTGATCTCCAAAATGATGTGTGGTACCGAGCTAAAGCTTTCGAAAGCCATGTTTCCAAGCAGACTTCTGACTGTCGGGGTTTTTCAGCCAAAAAAACGACGGAAAGTCAATTCTCCATGGAAAATCAGGGAATTTTCTCTATGGAATCTTCGTTCTCCAATTTTGACAGGCTTTCACGGTGCAATGATCTCCAAAATGATGTGTCGTACCTAGTTAACGCTTTTGGAAGCCATTTTAGCGTACTTCCAACTAACGGGGCTTTTTAGGCAAAAGATGGTCGAAAGGGGATTTTCTATGGAAAAATATGGAATTTCCTTTGGAAATTTTTCTGTGGTTTTTATTGGCTTTAAAGGTGCGTGATCTCCAAAATAATGTGTCGACTTACCGAGCTAAAGCTTTGGAAGCCATGTTTCCAAGAAGACTTACGATTTGTCGTGGTTTTTCAGACAAATATTGGCGAAAGTGAATTCTGTGGAAAAACAGGAATTTTCTCTATGGAATCTTCGGTCTCCAATTTTGACAGGCTTTCGGGGTGTAGTGATCTCCAAAATGAACGAGTTAAAGCTTTTGAAGCCATTTTTCCAAACCCACTTCATTTGGGGTTTTTCAGCAAAAATGACTGGAAGGGAAATTTTCTATACCAAAACAGGGAAATGGAATCTTCGTTCTCTTGTTTTGACTGGCTTTTAGGGTGCCGTGATCTTCAAAAGATATGTCGTATGGAACTAAAGCTTTTGGAAGTCATCTTCAAGCAGATTTCCAACCGTCGGGGCTTTTCTCGCAAAAAATGGCCTAGGAAGGGAATTTTCTATGGAAAAATAGGGAATTTTCTCTATGGACTCTTCGCTCTCCAATTTTGACAGCTTTCACGGTGCAGTGATCTCCAAAATGATGTGCCGTACCGAGTTAAAGCTTTTCGAAGCCATTTTTCCAAGCAGACTTCCAACTATTGGTGTTTTTCAGCACAAAATGATCGAAATGTAATTTTCTATAGAAAACAGTGGAATTTTCTCTGGTGGAATCATCGTTCTCTTGTTTTGACTGGCTTTTAGGGTGCTGTGATCTCCAAAATGATGTGTCGTACGAAACTAAAGCTTTTGGAAGTCATGCCTCTAACGAGATTTCCAATCTGCGTGGGGCTTTTTCGGGCAAAAAAATGGCCTCGAAAGGAATTTTCTATGGAAAATTTGGAATTTTCTTTGTGAAATCTTTGTTCTCTTTTTACCGGGCTTTGAAGGTGTGTGATCTCCAAATGATGTGTCGTACCGAGCTAACGCTTTGGAAGCCATGTTTCCAGCAGACTTCGGTTCGGGTTTTCATGCGAAAAATGACAGAAATGAAATTTTCTATGGAAAACAGGGACTTTTCTGTGGAATCTCCGTTCTCTTGTTTGAACTGGCTTTTAGGGTGCTGTGATCTCCAAAATGATGTGTCGTATGGAACTAAAGCTTTTGGAAGTCATATCTCCAAGCAGATTTCCAAATGTTCGGGATTTTCAAGCAAAAAATGGCCTGAAAGGGAATTTTCTACGGAAAAATATGGAATTTTCTTTGTGAAATCTTTGTTCTCTGGTTTTTACTGGCTTTGAAGGTGATGTGATCTCCAAAATGATGTGTCGTACCGAGCTAAAGCTTTCGGAAGCCATGTTTCCAAGCGACTCCGACCGTCGGGGTTTTTCTGTGCAAAAATGGCAGGAAAGTGAATTCTCTATGGAAAACAGGAATTTTCTCTATGGAATCTTCGTTCTCCAATTTTGACAGGCTTTCACGGTGCAGTGATCACCAAAATGATGTGCCGTACCGAGTTAAAGCTTTTGGAAGGCATTTTTCCAAGTAGACTTCCAACTGTTGTGGTTTTTCAAGGAAAAAATGACCGGAAAGGAAATTTTCTATAGAAAAAGAGGGAATTTTCTCTGTGCAATCTTCCTCTCTTGTTTTGACTGGCTTTTAGGGTGTCGTGATCTTCAAAATGATGTGTCGTACGGAACTAAAGCTTTTGGAAGTCATCTCTCCAAGCAGATTTCCAACCGTCGTGGCTTTTCGGGCAAAAATGGCCGGAAATTGAATTTTCTATGTAAAATATGGGATTTTCTTTGTGAAATCTTTGTTCTCTGGTTTTTACTGGCTTTAAAGGTGCCATGATCTCCAAAAAAATGTGTCGTTGAGCCCCTAATGCTTTCGGAAGCCATGTTTCAAAGCGAGACTTGATCTGTCGGGGTTTTTCAGACAAATATCGGCCGTAAAGTGAATTCTCTATGGAAAACAGGGAATTTTGTCTATGGAATCTTGGTTCTGCAATTTGACAGCTTTCACGGTGCAAGAATCTCCAAAATGATGTGCCGACCGAGTTAAAGCTTTTGGAAGCCATTTTTCCAAGCGGACTTCCAACTTTTGGGGTTTTCCGTGCAAAAATGACAGGAAAGGAAATTTTCTATAGAAAAACAGGGAATTTTCTCTGTGGAATCTTCGTTCTCTTGTTTTGACTGGCTTTTAGGATGCTCTAATCTCGAAAATGATGTGTTGTACGGAACTAAAGCTTTTGGAAGTCATGCCTCCAAGCAGATTTCCAACTGTCGGGGCTTTTCAGGCAAAAAATGGCCTGAAAGGGAATTTTCTACGGAAAAATATGGAATATTCTTTGTGAAATCTTTGTTCTCTGGTTTTTACTGGCTTTGAAGGTGCTGTGATCTCCAAAATGATGTGTGGTACCGAGCTAAAGCTTTCGAAAGCCATGTTTCCTGCCGTACTTGATTGTAGGGCTTTTCAGCCCAAAAATCGACGGAAAGTCAATTCTCCATGGAAAAACAGGGAATTTTCTCTATGGAATCTTCGTTCTCCAATTTTGACAGGCTTTCACGGTGCAATGATCTCCAAAATGATTTGCCGTACCGAGTTAAAGCTTTTGGAAGCCATTTTTCCAAGCAGACTTCCAACTGTTGGGGTTTTTCAGGCAAAAAATGACTGGAAAGGAAATTTTCTATACAAAAACAAGGAATTTTCTCTGTGGAATCTTCGTTCTCTTGTTTTGACTGGTTTTTAGGGTGTTGTGATCTGTAAAATGATGTGTCGTGCGAAACTAAAGCTTTTTGGATGTCATCTCTCCAAGCAGATTTCCAACGGCCGGGGCTTTTCAGGCAAAAGATGGTCGGAAAGGGGATTTTCTATGGAAAAATATGGAATTTCCTTTGTGAAATCTTTTTTCTGTGGTTTTTATTGGCTTTAAAGGTGCGGTGATCTCCAAAATAATGTGTCGTACCGAGCTAAAGCTTTCGGAAGCCATGTTTCCAAGAAGACTTACGACTGTCGTGGTTTTTCAGGACAAATATTGGTCGGAAAGTGAATTCTCTGTGGAAAAACAGGGAATTTTCTCTATGGAATCTTCGGTCTCCAATTTTGACAGGCTTTCAGGGTGTAGTGATCTCCTAAATGATGTGCCGTACCGAGTTAAAGCTTTTGGATCCATTTTCCCAACCAGACTTCCAATCGTTGGGGTTTTTCAGGCAAAAAATGACTGGAAAGGAAAGTTTCTATACCAAAACAGGGAATTTTCTCTGTGGAATCTTCGTTCTCTTGTTTTGACTGGCTTTTAGGGTGCCGTGATCTTCAAAAAGAGGTGTCGTATGGAGCTAAAGCTTTTGGAAGTCATCTCTCCAAGCAGACTTCCAACTATTGGTGTTTTTCAGGCACAAAATGATCGGAAATGTAATTTTCTATAGAAAACAGGGAATTTTTCTGTGGAATCATCGTTCTCTTGTTTTGACTGGCTTTTAGGGTGCTGTGATCTCCAAAATGATGTGTCGACACGAAACTAAAGCTTTTGAAGTCATGCCTCCAAGCAGATTTCCAACGTCGGGGCTTTTCGGGCAAAAATGGCCGGAAATGGAATTTTCTATGGAAAAATATGGGATTTTCTTTGTGAAATCTTTGTTCTCTGGTTTTTACTGGCTTTAAAGTTGCCATGATCTCCAAAAAATGTGTCGACTGAGCTAATGCTTTCGGAAGCCATGTTTCAGCGAGACTTCCGACTATCGGGGTTTTTCAGACAAATATCGGCCGTAAAGTGAATTCTCTATGGAAAACAGGAATTTTGTCTATGGAATCTTGTTCTGCAATTTTGACAGGCTTTCACGGTGCAAAGTAATCTCCAAAATGATGTGCCGTACCGAGTTAAAGCTTTTGGAAGCCATTTTTCCAAGCGGACTTCCAACTTTTGGGGTTTTCAGGCAAAAAATGATGAAATGAAATTTTCTATAGAAAAACAGGGAATTTTTCTCGTGGAATCTTCGTTCTCTTGTTTTGACTGGCTTTTAGGATGCTCTAATCTCGAAAATGATGTGTTGTACGGAACTAAAGCTTTTGGAAGTCATGCCTCCAAGCAGATTTCCAATCTGTCGGGGCTTTTCGTGCAAAAATGGCCTCGAAGGGAATTTTCTACGGAAAATATGGAATATTCTTTGTGAAATCTTTGTTCTCTGGTTTTTACTGGCTTTGAAGGTGCTTTGTGATCTCCAAATGATGTGTGGTACCGAGCTAAAGCTTTGAAAGCCATGTTTCCAAGCGGACTTGATCATCGGGGTTTTTCAGCCAAAAAAACGACGGAAAGTCAATTCTCCATGGAAAATCAGGGAATTTTCTCTATGGAATCTTCGTTCTCCAATTTTGACAGGCTTTCACGGTGCAATGATCTCCAAAATGATATGCCGTACCGAGTTAAAGCTTTTGGAAGCCATTTTTCCAAGCAGACTTCCAACTGTTGGGGTTTTTCAGGCAAAAAATGACTGGAAAGGAAATTTTCTATACAAAAACAAGGAATTTTCTCTGTGGAATCTTCGTTCTCTTGTTTTGACTGGTTTTTAGGGTGTTGTGATCTGTAAATGATGTGTCGTGCGAAACTAAAGCTTTTGGAAGTCATCTCTCCAAGCAGATTTCCAACAGTCGGGGCTTTTCAGGCAAAAGATGGTCGGAAAGGGGATTTTCTATGGAAAAATATGGAATTTCCTTTGTGAAATCTTTTTTCTGTGGTTTTTATTGGCTTTAAAGGTGCGGTGATCTCCAAAATAATGTGTCGTACCGAGCTAAAGCTTTCGGAAGCCATGTTTCCTAGAAGACTTACGACCGTCGTGGTTTTTCAGACAAATATTGGTCGGAAAGTGAATTCTCACGTGGAAAAACAGGGAATTTTCTCTACGGAATCTTCGGTCTCCAATTTTGACAGGCTTTCAGGGTGTAGTGATCTCCTAAATGATGTGCCGTACCGAGTTAAAGCTTTTGGATCCATTTTCCCAACCAGACTTCCAACCGTTGGGGTTTTTCAGGCAAAAAATGACTGGAAAGGAAATTTTCTATACCAAAACAGGGAATTTTCTCTGTGGAATCTTCGTTCTCTTGTTTTGACTGGCTTTTAGGGTGCCGTGATCTTCAAAAAGATGTGTCGTATGGAACTAAAGCTTTTGGAAGTCATCTCTCCAAGCAGACTTCCAACTATTGGTGTTTTTCAGGCACAAAATGATCGGAAATGTAATTTTCTATAGAAAAACAGGGAATTTTCTCTGTGGAATCATCGTTCTCTTGTTTTGACTGGCTTTTAGGGTGCTGTGATCTCCAAAATGATGTGTCGTATAGAAACTAAAGCTTTTGGAAGTCATGCCTCCAAGCAGATTTCCAACTGTCGGGGCTTTTCAGGCAAAAAATGGCCTGAAAGGGAATTTTCTATGGAAAAATATGGAATTTTCTTTGTGAAATCTTTGTTCTCTGGTTTTTACTGGCTTTGAAGGTGCTGTGATCTCCAAAATGATGTGTCATACCGAGCTAAAGCTTTGGAAGCCATGTTTCCAAGCGGACTTCCGATTGTCGGTGTTTTCGTGCGGAAAAACGCCGGAAAGTGAATTCTATATGGAAAAACAGGGAATTTTCTCTATGGAATCTTCGTTCTCCAATTTTGACAGGCTTTCAAGGTGCAAAGTGATCTCCAAATGATGTGTCGTACCTAGTTAAAGTTTTGGAAGCCATTTTTCCAGCGAGACTTCCAACTGTTGTGGTTTTTCACGGAAAAAATGACCGGAAAGGAAATTTTCTATGGAAAATCAGGGAATTTTCTGTGGAATCTTTTGTTCTCTTGTTTTGACTGGCTTTTAGGGTGTCGTGATCTTCAAAATGATGTGTCGTACGGAACTAAAGCTTTGGAAGTCATGTCTCCAAGCGAGATTTCCAAATGTCCGGGATTTTCAGCAAAAAATGCCCGAAAGGGAATTTTCTACGGAAAAATATGGAATTTTCTTTGCGAAATCTTTGTTCTCTGGTTTTTTACCGGCTTTGAAGGTGATGTGATCTCCAAAATGATTTGTTGTACCGAGCTAAAGCTTTCGGAAGCCATGTTTCCAAGCAGACTTCCGACTGTCGGGGTTTTTCAGGCAAAAAATTGCCGGAAAGTGAATTCTCTATGGAAAAACAGGGAATTTTCTCTATGGAATCTTCGTTCTCCAATTTTGATAGGCTTTCACGGTGCAGTGATCTCCAAATGATGTGCGTACTGAGTTAAAGCTTTTGGAAGCCATTTTTCCAATCAGACTTCCAACTGTTGTGGTTTTTCAGGGAAAAAATGACCGGAAAGGAAATTTTCTATAGAAAAACAGGCAATTTTCTCTGTGCAATCTTCGCTCTCTTGTTTTGACTGGCTTTTAGGGTGTCGTGATCTTCAAAATGATGTGTCGTACGGAACTAAAGCTTTTGGAAGTCATGTCTCCAAGCAGATTTCCAACTGTCGGGGCTTTTCAGGCAAAAAATGGCATGAAAGGGAATATTATACGGAAAAATATGGAATTTTCTTTGTGAAATCTTTGTTCTCTGGTTTTTTCTGGCTTTGAAGGTGCTGTGATCTCCACAATGATGTGTCGTACCGAGCTAAAGCTTTCGGAAGCCATGTTTCCAAGCATCTTCCGATTGTCGGGTTTTTCAGCCAAAAATGGACGGAAAGTGAATTCTCTATGGAAAACAGGGAATTTCTCTATGGAATCTTCGTTCTCCAATTTTGACAGGCTTTCACGGTGCAGTGATCTCCAAAATGATGTGCCGTACCGAGTTAAAGCTTTTGAAGCCATATTTCCAAGCGGACTTCCAACCGTTGGGTTTTTCGGGGAAAAAATGACCGGAAATGAAATTTTCTATAGAAAAACAGGAATTTTCTCGTGCAATCTCCGTTCTCTTGTTTTGACTAGCTTTTAGGGTGATGTAATCTTCAAAATGATGTGTCGTATAGAACTAAAGCTTTCGAAGTCATCTCTCCTAGCGGATTTCCACTGTCGGGGATTTTCTGTGCAAAAAATGGCCGGAAAGGGAATTTTGTATGGAAAAATATGGAATTTTCTTTGTGAAATCTTTGTTCTATGGTTTTTACTGGCTTTAAAGGTGCTGTGATCTCCAAAATGATGTGTCGTATGGAACTAATTCTTTTGGAGTCATGCCTCCAAGCAGATTTCCAACTGTCGGGGCTTTTCAGGGAAAAAATGGCCTAAAAGAGAATTTTCTACGGAAAAATATGGAATTTTCTTTGTGAAATCTTTGTTCTCTGGTTTTTACTTGCTTTGAAGGTGCTGTGATCTCCAAAATGATGTGTCGTACAGAGCTAAATCTTTCGGAAGCCATGTTTCCAAGTAGACTTCGATTGTCGGGGTTTTTGAGCCAAAAAATGGCCGGAAAGTGAATTCTCTATGGAAAAAGAGGGAATTTTCTCTATGGAATCTTCGTTCTCCAATTTTGGCAGGCTATCACGGTGCAGTGATGTCCAAAATGATGTGCCATACCGAGTTAAAGCTTTTGGAAGCCATTTTTCCAAGCAGACTTCCAACTGTTGGGGTTTTTCAGGCAAAAAATGACCGGAAAGGAAATTTTCTATAGAAAAACAGGGAATTTTCTCTGTGCAATCTTCGTTCTCTTGTTTTGACTGGCTTTTAGGGTGCCGTGATCTTCAAAATGATGTGTCCTAATGAACTAAAGCTTTCGGAAGTCATCTCTCCAAGCAGATTTCAAACCGTCGTCGCTTTTCAGGCAAAAGATGGCCGGAAAGGGAATTTTCTATGGAAAAATATGGAATTTTCTTTGTGAAATCTTTGTTCTCTAGTTTTTACTGGCTTTAAAGTTGCGGTGATCTCCAAAATAATGTGTCGTACTGAGCTAAAGCTTTCGGAAGCCATGTTTCCAAGCAGACTTCCGACTGTCGGATTTTTTCAGGACAAGTATTGGCCGGAAAGTGAATTCTCTATGGAAAAACATGGAATTTTCTCTATGGAATCTTCGTTCTACAATTTTGACAGGCTTTCAGGGTGCAGTGATCTCCAAAATGATGTGCCGTACCGAGTTAAAGCTTTTGGAATCCATTTTTCCAAGCAGACTTACAACTGTTGGGGTTTTTCAAGCAAAAAATGATTGGAAAAGAAATTTTCTATACAAAAAGAGGGAATTTTCTCTGTGCAATCTTCGTTCTCTTGTTTTGACTGGCTTTTAGGGTGTTGTGATCTATAAAATGATGTGTCGTGCGAAACTAGAGCTTTTGGAAGTCATTTCTCCAAGCAGATTTCCAACTGTCGGGGCTTTTCAGGCAAAACATGGCCTGAAAGGGAATTTTCTACGAAAAAATATGGAATTTTCTTTGTGAAATCTTTGTTCTCTAGTGTTTACTGACTTTGAAGGTGTTGTGATCTCCAAAATGATGTGTCGTACGGAGTTAAAGCTTTCGGAAGCCATGTTTCCAAGCAGACTTCCGACTGTCGGGGTTTTTCAGGACAAGTATTGGCCGGAAAGTGAATTCTCTATGGAAAAACATGGAATTTTCTCTATGGAATCTTCGTTCTACAATTTTGACAGGCTTTCGAGTGCAGTGATCTCCAAAATGATGTGCCGTACCGAGTTAAAGCTTTTGGAAGCCATTTTTCCAAGCAGACTTCCAACTTTTGGGGTTTTTCAAGCAAAAAATGATTGGAAAGGAAATTTTCTATACAAAAACAGGGAATTTTCTCTGTGGAATCTTCGTTCTCTTGTTTTGACTAGCTTTTAGGGTGTTGTGATCTGTAAAATGATGTGTCGTGCGAAACTAGAGCTTTTGGAAGTCATTTGTCCAAGCGATTTCCAACCGGGGCTTTCGGGCAAAAATGGCTGAAAGGGAATTTTCTACGGAAAAATATGGAATTTTCTTTGTGAAATCTTTGTTCTCTGGTTTTTACTGGCTTTGAAGGTGTTGTGATCTCCAAAATAATGTGTCGTACCGAGCTAAATCTTTCGGAAGCCATGTTTCCAAGCAGACTTCCGACTGTCGGAGTTTTTCAGGCAAAAAATGGCGGGAAAGTGAATTCTCTATGGAAAAAAAGGGAGTTTTCTCTATGGAATCTTCGTTCTCCAATTTTGACATGCTTTCACGGTTCATCGATCTCCAAAATGATGTGACGTATCGAGTTAAAGCTTTTGGAAGACATTTTTCCAAGCAGACTTCCAACTGTTTGTGTTTTTCAGGCAAAAAATGACCGGAAATGTAATTTCCTATAGAAAAACAGGGAATTTTCTCTGTGGAATCATCGTTCTCTTGTTTTGACTGGCTTTTAGGGTGCTCTAATCTCGAAAATGATGTGTTGTACGGAACTAAAGCTTTTGGAAGTCATGCCTCCAAGATGATTTCCAACTGTCGGGGCTTTTCAGGCAAAAATGGTCTGAAAGGGAATTTTCTACGGAAAAATATGGAATTTTCTTTGTGAAATCTTTGTTCTCTAGTTTTTACTGGCTTTGAAGGTGCTGTGATCTTCAAAATGATGGGTGGTACCGAGCTAAAGCTTTCGAAAGCCATGTTTCCAAGCAGATTTCTGACTGTCGGGGTTTTTCAGCCAAAAAATCGACGGAAAGTCCATTCTCCATGGAAAATCAGGAATTTTCTCTATGGAATCTTCGTTCTCCAATTTTGACAGGCTTTCACGGTGCAATGATCTCCAAAATGATATGCCGTACCGAGTTAAAGCTTTTGGAAGCCATTTTTCCAAGCAGACTTCCAACTGTTGGGGTTTTTCAGGCAAAAAATGACTGGAAAGGAAATTTTCTATACAAAAACAAGGAATTTTCTCTGTGGAATCTTCATTCTCTTGTTTTGACTGGCTTTTAGGGTGTTGTGATCTGTAAAATGATGTGTCGTGCGAAACTAAAGCTTTTGGATGTCATCTCTCCAAGCGATTTCCAACGGCCAGGGCTTTTCAGCTAAAGATGGTCGGAAAGGATTTTCTATGGAAAAATATGGAATTTCCTTTGTGAAATCTTTGTTCTGTGGTTTTTATTGGCTTTAAAGGTGCGGTGATCTCCAAAATAATGTGTCGTACCGAGCTTAAGCTTTCGGAAGCCATGTTTCGAAGAAGACTTACGATTGTCGTGGTTTTTCGGGACAAATATTTGTCGAAAAGTGAATTCTCTGTGGAAAAACAGGGAATTTTCTTTATGGAATCTTCGGTCTCCAATTTTGACAGGCTTTCAGGTTGTAGTGATCTCCAAAATGATGTGCCGTACCGAGTTAAAGCTTTTGGAAGCCATTTTTCCAACCAGACTTCCAACTGTTGGGGTTTATCAGGCAAAAAATGACTGGAAAGGAAATTTTCTATACCAAAAGAGGGAATTTTCTCTGTGGAATCTTCGTTCTCTTGTTTTGACTGGCTTTTAGGGTGTTGAGATCTGTAAAATGATGTGTCGTGCGAAACTAAAGCTTTTGGAAGTCATTTCTCCACGCAGATTTCCAATTGTCAAGGCTTTTCAGGCAAAAAATGACCGGAAAGGAAATTTTCTATTGTAAAACAGGGAATGTTCTCTGTGCAATCTTCGTTCTCTTGTTTTGACTGGCTTTTAGGGTGCTGTGATCTTCAAAATAATGTGTCGTATGGAACTAAAGCTTTGGAAGTCATCTCTCCAGCGATTTCCAAGCGCTTCGGGGCTTTCGGGCGAAAATGGCCGGAAAGGAATTTTCTCTGGAAAAATTTGGAATTTTCCTTGTGAAATCTTTGTTCTCTTGTTTTTACCGGCTTTATAGGTGCTGTGATCTCCAAAATGATGTGTCGTACCGAGCTACAGCTTTCGAAAGCCATGTTTCCAAGAAGATTTCCGACCGTCGGGGTTTTTCAGCCAAAAATGGCCGGAAAGTGAATTCTCTATGGAAAAATAGGGAATTTTTCTCTATGGAATCTTCGTTCTCCAATTTTGATAGGCTTTCAGTGGTGCTGTCATCTCTAAAATGATGTGCCGCATCGAGTTAAAGCTTTTGGAAGCCATTTTTCCAAGCAGACTTCCGACTGTCGGGGTTTTTCAGGGAAAAAATGACCGGAAAGGAAATTTTCTATTGAAAAACAGGGAATTTTCTCTGTGCCATCTTCGTTCTCTTGTTTTGACTGGCTTTTAGGGTGCTGTAATCTTCAAAATGATGTGTCGTAGGGAACTAAAGCCTTTTGAAGTCATGTCTCCAAGCAGATTTCCAACTCTCGGGGCTTTTCAGGCAAAAAATGGCATGAAAGGGAATATTATACGGAAAAATATGGAATTTTCTTTGTGAAATCTTTGTTCTGTGGTTTTTACTGGATTTGAAGGTGTTGTGATCTCCAAAATAATTTGTCGTACCGAGCTAAAGCTTTCGGAAGCCATGTTTCCAAGCGAGACTTCCGATTTGTGGGGTTTTTCAGCCAAAAATGGCCGAAAGTGAATTCTCTATGGAAAAACAGGGAATTTTCTCTATGGAATCTTCGTTCTCCAATTTTGACAGGCTTTCACGGTGCAGTGATCTCCAAAATGATGTGCCGCACCGAGTTAAAGCTTTTGGAAGCCATTTTTCCAAGCAGACTTCTGACTGTCGGGGTTTTTCAGGACAAATATTGGGCGGAAAGTGAATTCTCTATGGAAAAACAGGGAATTTTCTCTATGGAATCTTCGTTCTCCAACTTTGACAGTCTTTTAGGGTGCAGTGATCTCCAAAATGATGTGCCGTACTGAGTTCATGCTTTTGGAAGCGATTTTTCCAAGCAAACTTCCAACTGTTGGTGTTTTTCAGGCAAAAAATTACTGGAAAGGAAATTTTCTATACAAAAACAGGGAATTTTCTCTGTGGAATCTTCGTTCTCCAGTTTTGACAGGCTTTCAGGGAGCACCGATCTCCCAAATGATGTGCCGTACCAAGTTAAAGCTTTCGAAAGCCATTTTTCCAAGCATACTTCCAACTGTCGGGGTTTTTCAGTGACCGGAAAGGAAATTTTCTATAGAAAACCAGGGAATTTTCTCTGTTCAATCTTCGTTCTCTCGTTTTGACTGGCTTGTAGGGTGCTGTGGTCTTCAAAATGATGTGTCGTACGGAACTAAAGCTTTCAAGAAGTCATCTCTCCAAGCACATTTCCAACTGTTGGGGCTTTTCAGGCAAAAAATGGCCTGAAAGGGAATTTTCTACGGAAAAATATGGAATTTTCTTTGTGCAATCTTTGTTATCTGGTTTTTACTATCTTTAATGGTGCTGTGATCTCCAAAATGATATTTTGTACCGAGCTAAAGCTTTCGGAAGCCATGTTTCCAACCAGACTTCGGACTGTCGGGGTTTTTCAGCCAAAAAATGTCCGGAAAGTGAATTCTATATGGAAAAACAGGGAATTTTCTCTATGGAATCTTCGTTCTCCAATTTTGATAGGATTTCACGGTGCAATGATCTCCAAAATGATGTGTCGTACCGACCTAAAGCTTTCGGAAGCCATGTTTCCAAGCAAACTTCCGACTGTCAGGGTTTTTCAGGCAAAAAATGGCCGGACAGTGAATTCTCTATGGAAAAACAGGGAATTTTCTCTATGGAATCTTCGTTCTCCAATTTTGACAGGCTTTCAGGGTGCTGTGATCTCTAAAATGATGTGCCGCACCGAGTTAAAGCTTTGGAAGCCATTTTTCCAACGAGACTTCCAATTGTTGGGGTTTTTCGGGGAAAAATGACCGGAAAGGAAATTTTCTATTGAAAAACAGGGAATTTTCTCTCAGTGCAATCTTCGTTCTCTTGTTTTGACTGGCTTTTAGGGTGCTGTAATCTTCAAAATGATGTGTCGTATAGAACTAAAGCTTTTTGAAGTCATGTCTCCAAGTAGATTTCCAACTGTCGGGGCTTTTCAGGCAAAAAATGGCAAGAAAGGGAATATTATACGGAAAAATATGGAATTTTCTTTGTGAAATCTTTGTTCTGTGGTTTTTACGGCTTTGAAGGTGGTGTGATCTCCAAAATAATGTGTCGTACCGAGCTAAAGCTTTCGGAAGCCATGTTTCCAAGCGAGTTCGGCGTTGGGATTTTTCAGCCAAAAATGGCCGTAAATTGAATTCTCTATGAAAAACAGGGAATTTTCTCTATGGAATCTTCGTTCTCCAATTTTGACAGGCTTTCACGGTGCGGTGATCTCCAAAATGTTGTGCCGCACCGAGTTAAAGCTTTGGAAGCCATTTTTCCAAGCGTACTTCCGACTGTCGGGGTTTTTCGGGACAAATATTGGCCGGAAAGTGAATTCTCTATGGAAAAACAGGGAATTTTCTCTATGGAATCTTTGTTCTCCAATTTTGACAGTCTTTTAGGGTGCAGTGATCTCCAAAATGATGTGCCGTACTGAGTTCAAGCTTTTGGAAGCGATTTTTCCAAGCAGACGTCCAACTGTCGGTGTTTTTCAGGCAAAAAATTACTGGAAAGGAAATTTTCTATACAAAAACAGGGAATTTTCTCTGTGGAATCTTCGTTCTCTTGTTTTGACTGGCTTTTAGGGTGCTGTGATCTCCAAAATGATGTGTCGTGCGGAACCAAAGCTTTTGGAAGTCATGTCTCCAAGCAGATTTCCGACTGTCGGGGCTTTTCAGGCAAAAAATGCCCTGAAAGGGAATTTTCTACGGAAAAATATGGAATTTTCTTTCTGAAATCTTTGTTCTCTGGTGTTTACTGGCTTTGAAGGTGCTGTGATCTCCAAAATGATGTGTCGTACCGAGCTAAAGCTTTCGGAAGGCATGTTTCCAAGCAGACTTTCGACTGTCGGGGTTTTTCAGCCAAAAAATGGCTGGAAAGTGAATTCTCTATGGAAAAACAGGGAATTTTCTCTTTGGAATCTTGGTTCTCCAATTTTGACTGGCTTGCACGGTGCAGTGATCTCCAAAATGATGTGTCGTACCGAGTTAAAGCTTTTGGAAGCCATTTTTCCAAGCATACTTCCAACTGTTGGTGTTTTTCAGGCAAAAAATGACCGGAAAAGTAATTTTCTATAGAAAAACGGGGAATTTTCTCTATGCAATCTTCGTTCTCGTGTTTTGACTAGCTTTTAGGTTGCTGTGATCTTCAAAATGATGTGTCGGACTGAACTAAAACTTTCGGAAGTCATCTCTCCAAGCAGATTTCCAACTGTCGGGGCTTTTCAGGCAAAAAATGGCCTGAAAGGGAATTTTCAACGGAAAAATATGGCATTTTCTTTCTGAAGTCTTTGTTCTCGGGTGTTTGCTGGCTTTGAAGGTGCTGTGATCTCCAAAATGATGTGTCGTACCGAGCTAAAGCTTTTGAAAGCCATGTTTCCAAGCAGACTTCCGACTGTCGGGGTTTTTCAGGACAAATATTGGCCTGAAAGTGAATTCTCTAAGGAAAAACAGGAATTTTCTATGCAATCGTCGTTCTCCAATTTTGACAGTCTTTCAGTGGTGCGGTGATCTCCTAAATGATGTGCCGTACCGAGAGAAAGCTTTTGGAAGCCATTTTTCCAAGCAAACTTCCGTTGGGGTTTTTGGTGAAAAAATGACTAGGAAAGGAAATTTTCTAAAGAAAAAGAGGGAATTTTCTCTGTGCAATCTTCGTTCTCTCGTTTTGACTAGCTTTTAGGGTGCTGTGATCTTGAAAATGATGTGTCGTACGGAACTAAAGCTTTCGGAAGTCATCTCTGCAAGCAGATTTCCAACTGTCGGGGCTTTTCAGGCAAAAAATGGCCTGAAAGGGAATAATCTACGGAAAAATATGGAATTTTCTTTGTGAAATCTTTGTTCTCTGGTTTTTACTAGCTTTGAAGGTGCTGTGATCTCCAAAATGATGTGTCGTACCGAAGCTAAAGCTTTCGGAAGCCATGTTTCCAAGCGAGACTTCCGACTGTCGGGGTTTTTCAGCCAAAAAATGGCTGGAAAGTGAATTCTCTATGGAAAAACAGGAATTTTCTCTATGGAATCTTCGTTCTCCAATTTTGACAGGCTTTCACGGCGCAGTGATCTCCAAAATGATGCGCCGTACCGAGTTAAAGCTTTTGGAAGCCATTTTTCCTAGCAGACTTCCAACTGTTGGTGTTTTTCAGGCAAAAAATGACCGGAAAGGTAATTTTCTATAGAAAAACAGGGAATTTTCTCTGTGGAATCATTGTTCTCTTGTTTTGACCGGGCTTTTAGGTGCTTTGTGATCTCCAAAATGACGTGTCATACGGAACTAAAGCTTTGGGAAGTGATGCCTCCAAGCAGATTTCCAACTGTCGGGGCTTTTCATGCAAAAAATGGCTTGAAAGGGAATAATCTACGGAAAAATATGGAATTTTCTTTGTGAAATCTTTGTTCTCTTGTTTTAGTAGCTTTGAAGGTGCTGTTGTGACACCTCGAACCCTTCGCAGTCGTCACCTGGGCCAATGCTACTCCTTATTACCTTTTTGTCTTTCGAAGAAGTGTCCTAATTCGCAGACACACATTTTTTTTTTTTAAAACAAAACGGTCTTAGCGCGACTCATTAGCGGAAGCAATTTAAAACATCACCATCTCTCCCCCTACCAACCATGATACAAATACACACCACTAATCACCATAATCTTATAAACAAGCCATGACACTTTATTTACATATATATTTTCAAGATGGGATTTCTTTTGGGTCGGTACATCAAAAAGGAAAAGCTTGGACTCAGCGATGTCCAGCCTAAAACCTCAAAAAGAAAACTCAACCCTCAACATCACTCATGCAGCAATGCCCATCATAAGTGTCGGCTAACTATCCCCAAAAGAAACAGCCCCTACTCGTCGCGCACGAGTCTCACACCCAACCCGGTGCATCAGGCGGTGGCGGCAGCAACATCCCTCACATCGCTCCATCCCGACGGACATGTACGGATATGAACTCCTGAATGACAGGGCCCCCAGCCAGGCTTATGTCGTACATCACTAGACAGCGTACTCGAATAAAAGTCAGTCCGGGAACAGAGGGACAGTCTATCTCAGCACACTCGACCTCTACATCGGATGGTAGACCGTAAAATACACCACGCGTGACGGCAGGAAGCGGCATACTGCTAATCTGAAATGTGGGTCCCCAAAGGGGTGAGTACAACCACTCAGCAGATAAGGAATCTAATAACAACTCAATGCATCATGCAATCATACATGCATTGTAGGCGCTACTTACCTTGAAGCCATGCGCATACTATCATGCATCATCATATCAATTTATAACACATACATGTGTATCATCATCGTATCATACATGTCATCATCATCATGGCATCATCTTATTACACAGGCCATATCATATATCATCATCATTATCATCACCATGCATATCATCATGCATATCATATCATCCTTATTTCACATCACATATCATCATCATCATCATCATGCATATCATCATGCATATCATATCATGGGTGATCATCATTATTTCACATCACATATCATCATCATCATCATCATCATCATGCATATCATCATGCATATCATATCATGGGTGATCATCATTATTTCACATCACATATCATCATCATCATCATCATGCATATCATCATGTATATCATATCATGCATATCATGCCATGATTTAATTTCCACTTTTAGCTTTCAATTTGATCACCACATCACCCATTTCTCAATTTTATTATCTCCTCAGGCAAAGACCTCCGAGGCTTCCGGCATTCAGCCTCCCAGGCCACCGGGCATCCGGCCCCCCACATTCCGGGCATCTCGCATCTCAACTAGCATCACGAGGCATTCCCTTCGGGCAGAAACCTTCGACAGGGCTTCCGGCATTTACACTCCCTGGCCGGGCATCTCGCACCCCAATCCTAGCATCGCGAGGCATTCCCTTCGGGCAAAGACCTCCGACAGGGATTCTGGCCCCCCACATTCCAAGCATCTTGAATCTCCCAGGGAATCCGGCAATGCATCTCTATACATTCCGGCCTCATCCTCCACCACAACCACTTCCTCACTTATCATTATCCACATTTATCATTATTTTGATCTCATTTTAACATGGCATATGGCGTGACATCAAACAAGTCATACTTGGCACACATGCATCACAATTCAATGTCATACATACACCAATATCTCATTATACATGCAACAATGTATAATTATTTATTAATAAATTCAATGGAATTTATGGCCAATAAAATAATCCAATTTATTTTATTTTATTATTTTATTATTAATTAATTAATTTATTAATTAATTTATTTTTAATAAATAAATATTAAATTCAATATCTATAAATTCCCAAAATTATAGAAATTCAAGCAATCATTAAACAAACCAATAGGATGACAATTTCATGCAAATTCATGGCCAAATTGAATTTCACACAATTTCACAATTTCCACAAAACAACACATAATATTCGGATAAAACCAGAATGCACAGTTTCCGAAGAAATTCGATTAAAATATCCATATGGCCTCCAAAAATTACGAAATTTACAGAGTGGTAGCCAAGACATTTTCACACAACTTTCATGAAGAACTCCAAGCTAGATTCTTTTTAAATTATTTTATACAGCCTCACAAATCTTCTGGACCCATTACCGCATCGTACAGTGTACATACCACCGAAATATTAAGATTTCACCTACCTATTCTCTTTAGTTTTCTCTAAAATTTTGATATGATATACATCAAGATGTCCTCTACAAGTTTCATGAAGAGATCTGAGTCAAATAACCAGAGTAGAGTCATAATTTAGGTCCTTGAAGTCTCGGGTATCTCAAAATACATCACCTGAATCATCTTCTTCAAGATCTAGTCGACTTACTAGGCTACACTTGTTCATTTCACTTAAAATTTGAGTATGTTGTATTTTAAGATGTCTCCTACAACTTTTATGAAGAAACCGAAGTGAGATTCTCAACAATAACCAACATGCAACCACGAATCCAGCAAGAGGTCAGTAAAAACTCTCCAGATCTGAGGTCTCCGTAGAACAAGACTTTAACCCCTCAAATCTCCATCATTTTTCACGAAATTTCAGTATGTTGTAGTTCAAGATGTTAGCTACAACTATCATGAATAAATTGAAGCCAATATCGGACTCTAAACACACATGCAAGCTCAAACAAGTTTCTGACTCACACGGTCCGAACACAAACAGCCACACCATTCACACACAACTCATGCATGCTTCGGTTTTTCTCATCTAACACTCAAAGATTCAACATGCAAACGACATACAAGCATGCAAGAGAAGCTAGAGGACTCCCACTTGCCTCTAGAATGGACGGTCGACGGCGTAGGGCGCCGAACACGGCGGCACACGGCGGACGGACGGCGACAACCCCTCGGCTCCGCCTCCTTCCTCTCTCGGCCTCTCCCTCTCTTTCTCGAATTCTCTCTCTCTCTCACCCTCTCTCTCGGCCAAAAGAAATCCGGCCACCTTCTCTCTCTCTTCCCTTCTTATATCCCCAAATCCTCATGATTAACAATCATTACTTGCCTACAAACCAACCAATGCATGGCTTTCCCCCTTGCCACTTGTCACATTGAATTTTTTTGAATTTGGGCTTGGGCTTTTTGGGCTTGGGCCATCCGGCCACATCTTGGGCCTCCTCTTGGGCTGGTCGACAGCCCACTTGTGGGCTTCAATGGGCCGGCCAACTTGGCCCATTAAAGTTCCACTCTTGGGCTTAAGGCCCAATCGAATTTTTGACCCTCTTTTTCCTTCTTCTTTTTTTTGAATACTTCTATAAATATTTTTAAATTTCAATTTTCATCTTGGCCAAAGTCTTAGGGCATTTTATTTATCGCAATTTAATTTATAAGGTACATGGCCAAGCATAAATTATTAATCTATCAAATTTAAATTTTCACAATCATATACACAAATCATCTAATTAAAAGACTAATGGCTAAAGCATAAGCCATGGAAATTTTTATCACCTAATTAGAGACTTTAACACGCCTTGTGGCTTGGCTTTGAATTTTGGGATGCCACAGCTGTGATCTCCAAAATGATGTGTCGTACCGAGCTAAAGCTTTCGGAAGCCATGTTTCCAAGCAGACTTCCGACTATCGGGGTTTTTCAGCCAAAAAATGGCCGGAAAGTGAATTCTCTATGGAAAAATAGGGAATTTTCTCTATGGAATCTTCGTTCTCCAATTTTGACAGGCTTTCATGGTGCAATGATCTCCAAAATGATGTGCCGAACCGAGTTATAGCTTTTGCAAAACCATTTTCCAAGCAGACTTCCAACTATTGGGGTTTTTCGGGGAAAAAATGATCGGAAAGGAAATTTTCTATAGAAAAACAGGGAATTTTCTATGTGCAATCTTCGTTCTCTTGTTTTTACTGGCTTTTAGGCTGCTGTGATCCTCAAAATGATGTGTCATACGGAACTAAAACTTTCGGAAGTCATCTCTCCGAGCAGATTTCAAGCGTCGGGGCTTTTCGGGCAAAAGATGGCCGAAAAGGAATTTTCTATGGAAAAATATGGAATTTTCTTTGTGAAATATTTGTTCTCTGGTTTTTACTAGCTTTAAAGGTGCTGTGATCTCCAAAATGATGTGTCGTACCGAGCTAAAGCTTTCAAAAGCCATGTTTCCAAGCAGACTTCCGACTGTCGGGGTTTTTCAGACAAATATTGACTGAAAGTGAATTCTCTATGGAAAACAGGGAACTTTCTCTATGAAATCTTTGTTCTCCAATTTTGACAGGCTTTCAGGGTGCAGTAATCTCCAAAATGATGTGCCGTACCGAGTTATAGCTTTTGGAAGCCATTTTTCCATGCAGACTTCCAACTGTTGGGGTTTTTCAGGGAAAAAATGACCGGAAATGAAATTTTCTATAGAAAAACAGGGAATTTTCTCTGTGCAATCTTCGTTCTCTCGTTTTGACTGGCTTTTAGGGTGCTGTGATCTTCAAAATGATGCGTCGTATGGAACTAAAGCTTTTGGAAGTCATGTCTCCAAGAAGATTTCCAACTGTTGGGGCTTTTCAGGCAAAAAATGGCCTGAAAGGGAATTTTCTACGGAAAAATATGGAATTTTCTTTGTGAAATCTTTGTTCTCTGGTTTTTACTGGCTTTGAAGGTGCTGTGATCTCCAAAATGATGTGTCGTACTAAGCTAAAGCTTTTGGAAGCCATGTTTCCAAGCGAGACTTCGATTTGTCGGGGTTTTTCAAGCAAAAAATGGCCGGAAAGTGAATTCTCTATGGAAAACAGGGAATTTTCTCTATGGAATCTTCGTTCTCCAATTTTGACAGGCTTTCACGGTGCGGTGATCTCCAAAATGATGTGCCCTACCGAGTTAAAGCTTTTGGAAGCTATTTTTCCAAGTAGACTTCCAACTGTTGGTGTTTTTCAAGCAAAAAATGACCGGAAATGAAATTTTCTATGGAAAAACAGGGAATTTTCTCTGTGGAATCATTGTTCTCTTGTTTTGACTGGCTTTTAGGGTGCTGTGATCTCCAAAATGATGTGTCGTACAGAACTAAATCTTTTGGAAGTCATGTTTCCAAACAGATTTCAAGCTGTCGGGGCTTTAGGGCAAAAAATGGCCGAAAGGGAATTTTCTATGGAAAAATATGGAATTTTCTTTGTGAAATCTTTGTTCTGTGGTTTTTACTTGGCTTTGAAGGTGGTGTGATCTCCAAAATAATGTGTCGTACCGAGCTAAAGCTTTCGGAAGCCATGTTTCCAAGCGAGTTCGATTTGTTGGGATTTTTCAGCCAAAAAATGGCCAGAAATTGAATTCTCTATGAAAAAACAGGGAATTTTCTCTATGGAATCTTCGTTCTCCAATTTTGACAGGCTTTCACGGTGCAGTGATCTCCAAAATGTTGTGCCGCACCGAGTTAAAGCTTTTGGAAGCCATTTTTCCAAGCAGACTTCCGACTGTCGGGGTTTTTCAGGACAAATATTGGCCTGAAAGTGAATTCTCTAAGGAAAAACAGGGAATTTTCTCTATGCAATCGTCGTTCTCCAATTTTGACAGTCTTTCAGGGTGCAGTGATCTCCTAAATGATGTGCCGTACCGAGAGAAAGCTTTTGGAAGCCATTTTTCCAAGCAAACTTCCGACTGTTGGGGTTTTTCAGTGAAAAAATGACCGGAAAGGAAATTTTCTAAAGAAAAAGAGGGAATTTTCTCTGTGCAATCTTCGTTCTCTCGTTTTGACTAGCTTTTAGGGTGCTGTGATCTTGAAAATGATGTGTCGTACGGAACTAAAGCTTTCGGAAGTCATCTCGCAAAGCGATTTCCAACTGTCGGGGCTTTTCGGGCAAAAAATGGCCGAAAGGGAATAATCTACGGAAAAATATGGAATTTTCTTTGTGAAATCTTTGTTCTCTGGTTTTTACTAGCTTTGAAGGTGCTGTGATCTCCAAAATGATGTGTCGTACCGAGCTAAAGCTTTCGGAAGCCATGTTTCCAAGCAGACTTCCGACTGTCGGGGTTTTTCAGCCAAAAAATGGCTGGAAAGTGAATTCTCTATGGAAAAACAGGGAATTTTCTCTATGGAATCTTCGTTCTCCAATTTTGACAGGCTTTCACGGCGCAGTGATCTCCAAAATGATGCGCCGTACCGAGTTAAAGCTTTTGGAAGCCATTTTTCCTAGCGAGACTTCAACTGTTGGTGTTTTTCAGGCAAAAAATGACCGGAAAGGTAATTTTCTATAGAAAAACAGGGAATTTTCTCTGTGGAATCATTGTTCTCTTGTTTTGACTGGCTTTTAGGGTGCTGTGATCTCCAAAATGACGTGTCATACGGAACTAAAGCTTTGGGAAGTGATGCCTCCAAGCAGATTTCCAAGCATCGGGGCTTTTCATGCAAAAAATGGCTGAAAGGGAATAATCTACGGAAAAATATGGAATTTTCTTTGTGAAATCTTTGTTCTCTAGTTTTTACTGGCTTTAAAGGTGCTGTGATCTCCAAAATGATGTGTCGTACCGAGCTAAGGCTTTCGAAAGCCATGTTTCCAAGCGAGACTTCCGACCGTCGGGTTTTTCAGACAAATATTGGCCTCGAAAGTGAATTCTCTATGGAAAAACAGGGAATTTTCTCTATGGAATCTTCGTTCTCCAATTTTGACAGGCTTTCAGGGTGTAGTGATCTCCAAAATGTTGAGCCGTACCGAGTTAAAGCTTTTGGAAGCCATTTTTCCAAGTAGACTTCCAACTGTTGTGGTTTTTCCGGCAAAAAATGACTGGAAAGGAAATTTTCTATATAAAAACAGGGAATTTCTCTGTGGAATCTTCGTTCTCTAGTTTTGAATGGCTTTTAAGGTGTTGAGATCGCCAAAATGATGTGTTGTACGGAACTAAAGCTTTTGGAAGTCATGTCAGAGTAGGCAAATTTCCAACATGTCGGAGCTTTTCGGACAAAAATTGGCCGAAAGGGAATTTTCTACGGAAAAATATGGAATTTTCGTTGTGAAAATCTTTGTTCTCTGGTTTTACTGGCTTTGAAGGTGCTGTGATCTCCAAAATGATGTGTCGTACCGAGCTAAAGCTTTCGAAAGCCATGTTTCCAAGCGGACTTTCGATTGTCGGGGTTTTTCACCAAAAAATGGCGGAAAGTGAATTCTCTCGTGGAAAACATGGAATTTCCTCTATGGACTCTTCGTTCTCCAATTTTGACAGGCTTTCACGGTGCGGTGATCTCCAAAATGATGTGCCGTACCGAGTTAAAGCTTTTGGAAGCCATTTTTCCAAGCAGACTTCCAACTGTTGGTGTTTTTTAGGCAAAAATGACCAGGAAAGGAAATTTTCTATAGAATAACAGGGAATTTTATTTGTGGAGTCATTGTTCTCTTGTTTCGACTGGCCTTTAGGGTCTTTGTGATCTCCAAAATGATGTGTCGTACGATCTAAAGCTTTTGGAAGTCATGCCTCCCAAGCGATTTCCAATCGTCGGGGCTTTTCAAGCAAAAAATGGCCGAAAGGGAATTTTCTACGGAAAAATATGGAATTTTCTTTGTGAAATCGTTGTTCTCTGTTTTTTACTGGCTTTGAAGGTGCTGTGATCTCCAAAATGATGTGTCGTACCGAGCTAAAGCTTTCGGAAGCCATGTTTCCAAGCAGACTTCCAACTGTCGGGGTTTTTCAGGCAAAAAATGGCCGGAAAGTGAATTCTCTATAGAAAAACAGGGAATTTTCTCTATGGAATCTTCGTTCTCCAATTTTGACAGGCTTTCACGGTGCAGAGATCTCTAAAATGATGTGCTGTACCGAGTTAAAGCTTTTGGAAGCTATTTTTCCAAGCGACTTCCAACCTGTTGGTGTTTTTCAGGCAAAAAATGACTAGGAAATGAAATTTTCTATAGAAAAACAGGGAATTTTCTCTGTGGAATCATCGTTCTCTTGTTTTGACTGGCTTTAAGGGTGCTGTGATCTCCAAAAGGATGTGTCGTACAGAACTAAAGCTTTTGGAAGTCATGTTTCCAAGCAGATTTCCAACTGTCGGGGCTTTCGAGGCAAAAAATGGCCGGAAAGGGAATTTTCGATGGAAAAATAAGGAATTTTCTCTGTGAAATCTGTGTTCTCTTGTTTTTACTGGCTTTGAAGGTGTCTGTAATCTCTAAAATGATGTGTCGTACCGAACTAAAGCTTTTGGAAGCCAGGTTTCCAAGCGATTTCAAGCGTCGGGTTTTTCGGGCAAAAAATTGGTGGAAAGGGAATTCCCTCAAGAAAAACATGGAATTTTCTCTATAGAATCTTCGTTCTCCTGTTTTGACCAGTTTTTAGGGTGCTGTGATCTCCAAAATGATGTGTCGTTCGAAACTAAAGCTTTTGGGAGTCATGTCTCCATGCAGATTTCCAACTGTCGGGGCTTTTCAGGCAAAAAATGGCCCGAAACGGAATTTTCTATGGAAAAAAAGGAATTTTCTCTGTGGAATCTTTGTTCTCTAGTTTTTACTGGCTTTCAAGGTGTGGTGAATTCCAAAACGATGTGTCGTATCGAGCTAAAGCTTTTGAAGCCATTTTTCCAAGCAAACTTCCAACTGTTAGGGTTTTTCAGGCAAAAAATGATCGGAAAGGAAATTTTCTATAGAAAAACAGGGAATTTTCTCTGTGGAGTCTTCGTTCTCTTGTTTGGACTGGCTTTGAAGGTGCTGGGACCTCCAAAATGATGTGTCGTATGGAACTAAAGCTTTTGGAAGTCATGTTTCCAAGCAGATTTCCAAGCGTCGAGGTTTTCCGTGCAAAAATGGGTGGAAAGGGAATTCCCTATGGAAAAACAGGGAATTTTCTCTATGGAATCTTTGTTCTCCTGTTTTGACTGGCCTTTAGGGTGCTATGATCTCCAAAATGATGTGTCGTACAGAACTAAAGCTTTTGGAAGTCATGTTTCCAAGCAGATTTCCAACTGTCGGGGCTTTCTAGGCAAAAAAATGGCCGGAAAGGGAATTTTCTCGTGGAATCGTTGTTCTCTTGTTTTTACTGGCTTTGAAGGTCTTGTGATCTCTAAAATGATGTGTCGTACCGAGCTAAAGCTTTTGAAGCCATTTTTCCAAGCTGACTTCCAACTGTTGGGGTTTTTCAGAAAAAATGACCGGAAAGGAAATTTTCTATAGAAAAATAGGGAATTTTCTCTGTGGAATCTTCGTTCTCTTGTTTTCACTTGGCTTTTAGGGTGCTGTGATCTCCAAAATGATGTGTCGTACAGAACTAAAGCCTTTGAAAGTCATGTCTCCAAGCAGATTTCCAAGCTGTCGGGGCTTTTCACGGAAAATGGCCGGAAAGGGAATTTTCTATGGAAAACAGGAAGTTTCTGTGGAATCTTCATTCTCTTGTTTTGACTAGCTTTTAGGGTGCTGTGTTCTCCAAAATGATGTCTCGTATAGAGCTACAGCTTTTGGAAGCCATGTTTCAAGCGAGACTTCCAACTCTTGGGGTTTTTCAGGCAAAAAATGGCCGGAAAGGAAATTTTCTATATAAAAACGGGAAATTTTCTTTGTGGAATCTTCGTTCTCTTGTTTTGAGTGGCTTTTAAGGTGCTGTGATCTCCAAAATGATGTGTCATACAGAACTAAAGCTTTTGGAAGTCATGTTTCCAAGCAGATTTCAACGTCGGGGCTTTCTAGGCAAAAAAATGGCCGGAAAGGGAGTTTTCTATGGAAAAATACGGAATTTTCTCTATGGAATCTTTGTTCTCTTGTTTTTACTGGCTTTGAAGGTGCTGTGATCTGTAAAATGATGTGTCGTACCTTGCTAAAGCTTTTGGAAGCCATTTTTCCAAGTGGACATCCAACTATTGGGGTTTTTCGGACAAAAAATGGCCGGAAAGGAAATTTTCTATAGAAAAATAGGGAATTTTCTCTGTGGAATCTTCGTTCTCTTGTTTTGACTGGCTTTTAGGGGCTGTGATCTCCAAAATGATGTGTCGTACAGAACTAAAGCTTTTAGAAGTCATGTCTCCAAGCAGATTTCCAACTGTCAGGGCTTTTCAGGCGAAAAAAGGTCGGAAGGGGAATTTTGTATGGAAAAATAAGGAATTTTGTCTGTGGAATCTTTGTTCTCTTGTTTTTATTGGCTTTCAAGGTGTTGTGATCTCCAAAATAATGTGTCGTACCGAGCTAAAGCTTTTGGAAGCCATGTTTCCAAGCAGATTTCAAACTATCGGGGCTTTTCAGGCAAAAAATGGTCGGAAGGGGAATTTTCTATGGAAAAATAGGGAATTTTCTCTGTGGAATCTTCGTTCTCTTGTTTTCACTGACTTTCGGGGTTACGTGATCTCCAAAATGTTGTGTCATAGGGAACTAAAGATTTTGGAAGCCATGTTTCCAAGCAGATTTCCAACTGTCGGGGTTTTTCAGGCAAAAAATGGCCGGAAAGGGAATTTTCTATAGAAAAATAGGAAATTTTCTCTGCGGAATCTTCGTTGTCCGGTTTTAAGCGGCTTTCACGGTCTTTGTGACCTCTAAAATAAAGTGTCATACAAAACTAAAGCTTTTGAAAGCCATTTTCCAAGCGATTTCCAATCGTTGGGTTTTTCCGGCAAAAAGGCCGGAAAGTGAATTTGTTATGGAAAAATATGGAATTTTCTCTATGGAATCTTCGTTCTCTTGTTTTGACTAGCTTTTAGGGTGCTGTGATCTCTAAAATGATGTGTCGTACGGAACTAAAGCTTTTGGAAGTCATGTCTCCAAGCAGATTTCCAACTCGGGGCTTTTCACGGAAAAAATGGCTAGAAAGGGAATTTTCTTTGGAAAAACAGGGAATTTTCTCTGTGGAATCTTCATTCTCTTGTTTTGACTGGCTTTTAGGGTGCTGTGTTCTCCAAAATGATGTCTCATATAGAGCTACAGCTTTTGGAAGCTATGTTTCCAAGCAGACTTCCAACTGTCGGGGTTTTTCAGGCAAAAAATGGCCGGAAAGGAAATTTTCTATATAAAAACGGGAAATTTTCTCTGTGGAATCTTCGTTCTCTTGTTTTGACTGACTTTTAGGGTGCTGTGATCTCCAAAATGATGTGTCGTACAGAACTAAAGCTTTTAGAAGTCATGTTTCCAAGCAGATTTCCAACTGTCGGGGCTTTCTAGGCAAAAAAATGGCCGGAAAGGGAATTTTCTATGGAAAAATACGGAATTTTCTCTGTGGAATCTTTGTTGTCTTGTTTTTACTGTCTTTCAAGGTGTTGTGATCTCCAAAATAATGTGTCGTACCGGGCTAAAGCTTTTGGAAGCCATTTTTCCAAGCAGATTTCCAACTATTGGGGTTTTTCGGGCAAAAAATGGCGAAATGGAATTCTCTATGGAAAAACAGGGAATTTTCTGTGGAATCTTCATTCGCTTCTTTTGACTGGCTTTCAGGGTGCTGTGATCTCCAAAATGTTGTGTCATATGGAACTAAAGCTTTTGAAAGTCATGTTTCCCAACATATTTCCAACTATCGGGGTTTTTCAGGCTAAAAAAGGCCGAAAATAGAATTTTCTATGGAAAAACAGGGAATTTTCTCTGTGGAATCTTCGTTGTCCTGTTTTCCCTGGCTTTCAAGGTGGTGTGATCTCTAAAATGATGTGTCGTACGGAGCTGAAGCTTTTGCAAGCCATGTTTCCAAGCAGATTTCCAAATGTCGGGGTTTTTCAGGCAAAAATTGGCCGGAAATGGAATTTTCTATGGAAAAATAGGGAATTTTCTCTATGGAATCTTTGTTCTCTTGTTTCGTCGAGGCTTCACGGTACTGCCATGTCCAAAATGATGGGTTAGACTGAACTATTGCTTTTGGAAGCCATGTTTCCCAACAGATTTCTAACCGTCGGGGTTTTTCAGGCAAAAAATTGCCGGAAAGGAACTTTCTATGGAAAAACAGGGAATTTTCTCAATGGAATCTTCGATCTCTTGTTTTGACTAGCTTTTAGGGTGGTGTGATCTCCAAAATAATGCGTTGTATAGAACTAAATCTTTTGGAAGCCATGTTTCCAAGCAGATTTCCAATTGTCGGGGTTTTTCAAGCAAAAAATGGCCTGAAAGGGAATTGGTGAAAAAAGGAATTTTCTCTATCGAATCTTCGTTCTCTGGTTTCGTCGTGCCATTAGGGAGTTATTAACTCAAAAATGATGGGTCGTACTAAATGAAAGCTTTGGGAAGCCATGTTTGCCCGCAGATTTCCAACTGTTGGGGTTTTCCAAGGAAAAAATGGACGGAAAGGGAATTTTCTATGTAGGAAAAGGGAATGTTCTTTGTTAAATCTTCGTTATCCAGTTTCTCCTGACCTTAAGGGTGTTGTGATCTAAGAAATGATGGGTCGTATGGAAATAAAGCTTTTGGAAGCCTTGCTTTCTAGCAGATGTCCAACTATTGGGGGTTTTCAGGCAAAAATTGGCCGGAAATGGAATTTTCTATGGAAAAATAGTGAATTTTCTCTGTGGAATCTTCGTTCTCTTGTTTCGCCGAGGCTTCACGGTACTGTCATGTCCAAAATGATGGGTCGGACTGAACTATTGCTTTTGGAAGCCATGTTTCCCAACAGATTTCCAACTGTTGGGGTTTTTCAGGCAAAAAATGGCCGAAAAGGAATTTTCTATGGAAAAACAGGGAATTTTCTCAGTGGAATCTTCGTTCTCTTGTTTTGACTAGCTTTTAGGGTGGTGTGATCTCCAAAATGATGCGTTGTATGGAACTAAATCTTTTGGGAGCCATGTTTCCAAGCAGATTTCCAATTGTCGGGGTTTTTCAAGCAAAAAATGGCCTGAAAGGGAATTGGTGAAAAAAGGAATTTTCTCTGTCTAATCTTTGTTCTCTGGTTTCGTCGTGCCTAGGGAGTTGTGATCTCGAAAATGATGGGTCGTACTAAATGAAAGCTTTGGGAAGCCATGTTTGCCCGCAGATTTCCAACTGTTGGGGTTTTCCAAGGAAAAAACGGACGGAAAGGGAATTTTCTATGTAGAAAAAGGGAATGTTCTCTGTTGAATCTTCGTTATCCGGTTTCGCCTGACCTTAAGGGTGTTGTGATCTCAAAAATGATGGGTCGTATGGAAATAAAGCTTTTGGAAGCCTTGTTTTCTAGCAGATGTCCAACTATCGGGGTTTTTCAGGCAAAAAATCGCCGGAAAGGGAATTTTGTTTGGAGAAAAAGGGAATTTTCTTTGTCGAATCTTCGTTCTCTAATTTCGATGGGCCTTCAGGGTGATGTGATCTCCAAAATGATGGGTCGTATGGAAATAAAGCTTGTGGATGCTATGTTTCCTAGCAGATTTCCAACGGTCTGGGTTTTTCTGGCAACAAATGGCCAGAAAGGGAATTTTCTCTGTCGAATCTTCATTCTCTAGTTTTGGCAGGCCTTCAAGGTGCTGTGATGTCCAAAATGATGGGTCGTTCGGAAATAAAGCTTTTGGAAGCCATGTTTCCCAGCAGATTTCATACTGTCGGGGTTTTTAAGGCAAAAAATGATCGAAAAGGGAATTTTCTCCGTCGAATCTTCGTTCTCTAGTTTTGGTGGGCCTTCGGGATCTTTGTGATGTCCAAAATGATGGGACGTATGAAAATAAAGCTTTTGGAAGCCATGTTTCCCAACAGATTTCATACTATCGGGGTTTTTAAGGCAAAAAATGATCGAAAAGGGAATTTTCTCTGTCCAAACTTCGTTCTCTAATTTTGGCGGGCCTTCAGGGTGCTGTGATCTCCAAAATGATGGGTCATACTAAAATAAAGCTTTTGGAAGATGTGTTTCCTAGCAGATTTCCAACTATCGTGGTTTTTCAAGCAAAAAATGGCTAGAAAGGGAATTTTCTATGGAGAAAAAGCGTATTTTCTCTGTCAAATCTTTGTTCTTTGGTTTCGTCGGGTTGTCAGGGTGCTGTGATCTCCAAAATGATGGGTCGAATGGAAAGAAAGCTTTTGGAAGCCATGTTTCTGGCAGATTTCCTACTGTCGGGGTTTTTCAAGCAAAAATGACCAGAAATGGAAAATATCGAAAGGCAATTTTTAAGTGAACAAAAGGGAATTTTTTCTTCCGAGTCTCCGTTTCCTGATTTCAGCTGACTTTATGGGTATCGGGATCTCCAAAATATTAAATTGGACTGAAATAATGCTTTTGGAACCCACTTATACATGATGTTTCTACCTGCCGGGTTCTACAATGAAATTACCGAAAGGGAATTTTTAAGGGAACAAATGGAAATTTTCTCTTATGAGACTCCGTTTCCTGATTTCAACTGACTTTCAGGGTATCAAAATCTCCAAAATATTAAATTGGACCGAAATAATACTTTTGGAACCCACTTATACATGCCGTTTCCGCCTGCCAAGGTCTACAGTGAAAATACCGAAAGGGAATTTTTAAGGGAACAAAAGGGAGTTTTCTCTTCCGAGTCTCCATTTCCTGATTTCAGTTGACTTTCAGGGTATCGAGATCTCCAAAATATTAAATCAAACCGAAATAATGCTTTTGGAACCCATTTATATATGTCGTTTCCACCTACTGGGGTCTACAGTGAAAATACCGAAAGGGAATTTTCTCTTCCGAGTCTCCGTTTCCTAATTTCAACCGACTTCCATGGTATTGGGATCTCCAAAATATTAAATTGGACCGAAATAATACATTTAGAACCCACTTATTCATGACGTTTCCAGCTATCGGGGTCTACAGTGAAATTATCGAAAGGGAATTTTTAATGGAACAAAAGGGAATTTTCTCTGCTGAGTCTCCGTTTCCTGATTTCAGCGGACTTTCAGGGTATCGGGATCTCCAAAATATTAAATCGATCAAAATAATGCTTTTGGAACCCACTTATCCATGTCGTTTCCAGCTGCCGTGGTCTATAGTGAAAATACCGAAAGGGATTGTCTCCATCACTACTAAAATGGTTTGTTTTCATTTATTTTTATTTATGCAAATTTAATTAACATAATTTTAAATTACTAATACACTTACACTACACATTGTAAAAATTAATCTCTCCGTTAAACATTACGGTATTTTTTATTCTCTTAATTATCTTATGTTTTCATTGGCAAAAATCATTATGTGAACATTCAGCCTTGAAATATAAGCTTACTACAAATCACTCCATCAGAACGAACACGCACGTCAAGGCTACGAGCCCAAAACAAAATTTGCATGAGGAATCCCAACACTGCTTATATCCTAAGAAGCTATTTGATAAGACAAAAGACGTGAGCAAATTACGGGACTTCCCAAATTAAGAACAAAAAAAAATAAAAAAATATGGTCCCACCATTAAAAAAAATGGAGAGCAAAGTAATGCCTTTAGGGTGAACTAGCTACAAGGCCCAACTTGCGGATGGACCGGCCTCAGCAAGAGGCCTATTTTAAAAGAGGCATGAGAAGAAAATTCTTGGTAATTGGTTTTCACTATTAAAGAGCATGGCCGAAACTAAATTATTAATTGTTTTGAGGACCAAGGTTTAGCAGAAAATTTACGCTATGGAGATCGATGAATTTTGCCAACCTTCTACTATTAATATAACTTCGTATATTGACATGACTCAACACTCATACAAATATCCTAAGTTGATTTAATGAAACATAATATTAAGCATGTTTCACCCAAAGATTTATTCTTAGCATAGAAAAAACCATGGATATTGTACACAAATTTTAGTGTTGATTTTTTGGATCATAGTTCATCGGCAGATTAATATATTATCGTCTTTGACTGAATGAGTTAAGGCCAGTCTTCTGTTATAATTCTTCATGAACAAATAAAAGTAACGCACACGGGAAAAGGAAAAGATATCTACAGAGGTTAATGGCACTTGCTCCATTTTTTTCTTTTGTTTTTCGCCTCTTCTTTATTTAAAACCACATGCTTGACAGATCATATTATTCATGTTCTTCATTCAACTGATATGTAATTGCACCAAAAAATGCACCAAGAAACAAGAAGAGAAGACATTGGAAAAACAAGCTTTCATAAGGGAAATGACATTTCAAGCTAGCCTGTTGACATTTTTATTAACTGAATTTACAATACTAGTTTACAAAGATAACACTTCAAACAATTTCATTGTCCATGAATTTTGATGGCCTTCTACTTTGTCTTCTCCATCCACTCGATTGCTCTTCTCTCCAGCATTCTCACACCTCTTGTGAGCCATTTGGGCTTTCCCATTTCAAACGCAATATATGTTATCGAAATCCCAATTACGATTCCTGATGCATACCCTATCCACATTATTTTCTGTTTGAACCAACTCTCATGCCCTTCACAATTGAAAGTTGATGAGGACGATGGTGGAGGAGATTGAGCATCGCCAGGGCATGCTTTGGGCAATGGAGTTCCACATAAGCCTGGATTCCCACTAAATGAGTCACTTGCAAATGTGCTCAATTGCTTATCTTGTGGGATTCGACCGGTGAGTTGGTTCGTTGAGAGGTTTAAGTACCCAAGGGATGCTAAATCTCCCAACTTTCCAGGGATTACTCCACTAAGCTTGTTTGAAGAAAGATCAAGCCATCCAAGATTAGTCAAGTTCCCTAGATTCAGTGGGATGGAACCCGTAAGATGGTTATAAGAAAGGTTGAGCCCTACGAGAGAGTGAAGATGTCCAATAACTTCAGGGATTTGTCCTTGGAAAAAGTTGTGTGACAAGTCAATAACCGTGAGAAAGGTCAAGATCTTCACTAGCTCCATCTCTCGCCCTTTCATGGTTAGCATCACAGAATTTTCATATAATTTTGATCGAGTACTCCGGACCCCCAAATTTTGTGTCATATATAATGAGTTGTCCTGCCCATTTTTGCCAAACACAATGGCTTGAAGGCTCATTATCAAGTTGGTTGACAAAGGACCGCTAAAATTATTGTTGGAGAGATCCAAGATATGTAACTTGGGAAAGAGATGTGCTCCCCTAGGTATATTTAAAGGATCCTTCAAATTGTTCGACCTCAAAATAAGAACTTTTAGCTCGGGGAGTGTTCCCAACCATCTTGGGAAAGTATCCTCTATCTGATTGTCGCTGAGATCCAGAACTTCCATATATCGACATTTGACAAGTGAACGGGGCAATGTGCCTTCAAAACGATTTCGACTCAAGTCAAGAGTCGTCAAGCTGCTTCTTGAAGAAAATGATTGAGGAATTGTGCCCTCAAGGTAATTCATTTGCAAGTTTAAAACTGACAGAATGGTGCTAAAATTTGTTAAGCACCGAGGCAAGCTGCCTGTTAAGCCATTGTTGGACAAGTCAATGATCTCAAGCTTGGCAAAATTGCATATCAATGAGGGGACTTTTCCTGTCATGTCGTTACTTGCAATAACATAATAAAATGTGACAGGTGATGGAAGTGGAATTGGCCCTCCAAACTTATTGTTAGACAAATCTATAATAGCCAATGAGGTGTTCGAGAAAAACTCCATGGGCCACCGTCCCGTGAAATTGTTGTTGGAAATAACTAAAACTTGAAGAGTGGGGAAGGAGAGTCCAAACATAGTGAGGTTGATCCTTCCATGAAATTTGTTTGATTGAATATCAAGGAAAGACAGTTGCGGTGCTTCCAGCCAATGTGGGAAGATATCATTGAACTCGTTGTGACCAAGATCTAGTGTTGATAAGTTCACGCATTTGACTAGGGATCGCGGTAGTGGTCCTTGTAATTTATTGCTGCTCAAACTTAGAGACACGAGATTAGTCATGTTGCCAAAACATGATGGCATATTCCCAGAGAGATTATTGTTAGGAAAGTATAAATAATGAAGCGAACTACACTGGCAAATCAAAGAGGGGATCTCACCGGTGAAACCATTATCGGAAGCAATAAAATAATAAGTAGAAGGTGGAGGAATGGGGAGTGGTCCATGGAATGAGTTGTTTGCAATGTTAATATACCACAAGCTCTTCCCGTGCAAATGTTGTATACCTCCCCCTAAAAGGTTACCGGAAAGATCCAATATTTCCAATGTATCATGGCTTATTCCCCCAAGCCATATTGGGATCTCCCCAGTAATCCTATTTAAAGAGAGGTCTAAGTCTATTAATCTTTTCAATGAATTCAAGAAATAAGGAAACTTGGTCAAGTTGCAGGAATACAAAGACAACACTTCAAGCTTTGGGAATGTATACTTCAGTGTACTGTAGTTTAGGTTTAGTTCTTGGGAAACAATAAGTACTTGGAGATTTTCAAGCTTTGTAAAGATTTCAAAATCTACCCTGCTGAAGCTATTCCCACCAATATATAGACTTTGGAGTTGCTTGAGATCTGCCAATGATGATGGGATGTGTCCTGTGAATTCGCAATATGTAAGATCTAAAACTGTTAAACTCTTCAAAGTACCGATTGAATCGGGTATTTCTCCCGAAAAGCTTGTTTCAAAGAGAGACAAAAACTTGAGAGGACTAGTCCAGTTGGATTTGGGAAGAATCCCAGACATGTTAGGATTCATACTTATATCGAGAGTAGTAAGGCTCGGGAATCGAAAAAGAGTATTTGGAAATATGCCTTGTAAGGAACAAGAACCAATGCTTAAATATGTCAAGGAAGAAGACAAATTCGCAAAGGACTTTGGTGAAACCATGGACATGTCTACATCATCAAGAAGAATTTTTCTTATTTCTGTTAGATTCTGAACAAGCATTGTGAAGATCGAGTTTTTCAACTCGAGAATAGAGAACGAGTATGTGTCGAAATTATAATTGTGAGAGAGATCAAGTGACACCAACTTAGAGAGGCGAGAGATTTCACTGGGAATGGAACCCAAAAAGTGTGAATGAGAGAGATTTAGATGAGTCAATTTTGCAAATGCACTCAGATTAGACAAAATGTAAGAGTCGGCAAAGTTATTACCAAAAAGGTTGAGGCTCCGAAGATGGCCAAGGAGAAGGAGGGAGCTAGTGGATTGGAGAGTGCCATGAACCCAACTACAAGTAAGATCGAGACTAATTATGTTACCGGTGACACCATCACAAGCGACACCATCCCACGAGCAGCAATCCATGCTCTTGTTCCATGAGTTTGTCCTTGGATAAGGTATGACATGGTCATACTCATCACATGAGTATGATGCCTCCCTATCAAGAATGAAGGAATTCTTAAAATGGAGCAAGACATCGCGTTGGTTAGGCGGGCAAAGGGACGAAGCAAATTGAAGGGAAGAATGTAAGAGAAAGTTGAAACAAAGGAGGTGGAGGATCTGATGCCACGTCATTTTGCAATTTAGCATGCGAGTGACTTTATTGGTGGTGGAGAGTGTTTCCACTTATATAGCCTTTCTATAGTGTGAAGTGATCACATGAGCTTTCTCTTAAAGGTCGAAGTCAAAGTCTTCTTAAAATGAAATAATCGGGATCGTAGAATTTCCATGGGAAAGAGCCTTGGTGGGGTCCAAGTGTGGAAAATTATTAGCACCATAGAATTTTCAATGGAAAACTCTTCTTTTAATTAAAAGAAATGCTTGTCAAGCTTTTTTATTGCCACAATTACGAGAAAAGGGAAAGAAAAGACACGGTTGGGTAGAAATCAAAGTCCTCATGGAACGACATTACTGGCGTATTTGGTATTCTTTTTTTTATTGTCTTGGCCGGGTTAGTTGGGCGTTAAAAAACTAGTGCCATAAAATATCCGAGGAAAAGTCTTCTTGAAATGTCTCTTGTGCGCAATATCATGCCATGTGTACAGACTCCATGTCACGGCACTAACAACTCTATTTGACAATTGAGGAATTTGACCTTATCATATTCTTTAATTGCAATTTTTGTTGATATTTGTAAATGAGCTAAAGAACCAAAAAGCATTTTCTTTATATTTCATTGGGTAGTAGAGAGAATTAGGGTGATTGTAATGTCGATTCGTCCATTAAAAACACAGATAAAAATTAGTAAATTGGCTATTGAAAATTAATAATTCTCTATGACAAAGCTCTTAAGCTATACATAGGATTATTAGGAAACTTTCATCATGACAAAACGATAAGTTTCAATTCTGTTGAAATCTTTTCACTTTTTCACATGATTGGTTTCTTACATGACTTATAGTGCGTTTGGTCAAACTTTCTTAAGGGGCTTTCGACTTTCACGGTTCCATAGGGAAATGCCGAGTGTTTGGCAAGTCTTTCAAAATAGCATTTATGGAATGTGAAAACTATGGTTAAATAATTTTTTTTCCAAAGTTATCCTAAAAAATTCTTGAGATTTCCAAATTTGCCCCTCATTATTATTATTCATCTTCTTTGCGAGGGCGGCTAGCGAGATTGCACGACCCACAAAATGGCCAAAATTTTGCGATGTCCAATGGACGCGTTGCTGACCCTTTCATTTTATGCACAAGCAGAAGCGAAATAAACAAATACCTTGACAACACCAAACACATGAGATAGAAAAGCAGAACAGCCAACACGAACACTTTTTTCCCTCCACGAGCAAGCACCAAAGCTTGATTAAGATAGATTGGCGTAGAAACAGCTTCGAAAGTACATAGCAGAAAACGTGAAACACTAAAATACATAAGAAAGGCCGAACACTTCAAATCGACTAAAAGTCAAAGCCTAGGGGTGGCGATGACTTTGGTGGCCAAGCCCAACACGCCACACAGTTCCGGGCACAACCCTTTCCTATCCTCGGCGTACAGCTCGAATTCTAAAATAGCATTTGCAGAGTGTTAAAACTATGATTAAATAATTTCTTTTCCAATGTTATCCTCACAAATTCTTGAGTTTTCCAAATTTGCCCCTCATTATTATTGTTCATCTTCTTTGTGAGGGTGGCCAGCGAGATTGCACGACCCACAAGATGGCTACTTGAGGTCATGCGACTGCCCTCTCTTAAAGAGCTTTGGCTTTCAGCATTTGCATTGTACCTAAAATCCATTTCTAAAGTCGAACCAAACCCATAATTAATATGCTCGTTATACTAGGTAGTAGGATTATTGTAAATTATTTTTTACATGTACTAAAAGGTCTCGGAGGATGTCAAGGCACTAATTCAACATTTACTTTTTGGTTAGGTAAACATAAGATTTGACACATTTTCCCTGTCAGTGATGGAAAAGATGCTTGTCTTTGGATATGACACGACAAGCTCATTCTAATCACACTAGTCCGATGCCATGATGTCATGCTATCGAGCAGGAAGAAATTTTTAAGATGGAGCAAGACTTCGCATTGGTCAGGAAGGTACGAAGGAAAGCAAAAGGAGGAATGAAGGAATAAGTGGAAACAAAGGAGGCGCAAGAACTGATGCCTTCCCATTTTGCAACTTAGCATTTCCACTTATGATAAAGCCCCTTTTGTATTGTGAAGTAATCAACACGGATCATTTCTATAGGGTCAAAGTCAAAGTCTTCTTAAAATGGCATTATTGGGACACAGAATTTCCATGATGACGGCCTCTCGCGTGTGGAAAATTTTATTGCGATGGAGATTTTCCAAGGAAATATCTTCTTAAAGCATCTCGTGCATGCGATGTCTTGACACGTGTACGACACCCAATGTCACGGCACTCACAAATCTACTTCACAATTGACAAGTTTGACCGTTTTAAATTCATTAATTGCAATTTTTCTGTATTTGTAAATGAGCTTAAAATAATACTCTATCGAGAAAGTATTATCTGATGACAGTGCTCCATTTTACAAGCCGAGTCCCATTTGTTAATAAAGAAACTTAGGAAGGTTTCTAATCAATAATTTGTATTTTCCTCTAATGACAAAGCTAGTAAGCTTTTTATAGGATTACTAA
This sequence comes from Eucalyptus grandis, assembly GCF_016545825.1. Taxonomy (NCBI): domain Eukaryota; kingdom Viridiplantae; phylum Streptophyta; class Magnoliopsida; order Myrtales; family Myrtaceae; genus Eucalyptus; species Eucalyptus grandis. The sequence goes on along the minus strand of NC_052621.1, from coordinate 23,508 downwards.
GAAAAAATCTTCATTTTAAGGAAATTATAACTTTCAAAACCTGTCAAAATATTTTTACATCTTCACAAGATTAATTACTTATATGACCTAATATGTCAATTATACTAGGTGTTCGAATTCCTGTAAATTGTTTAAATGTGTATGTAACAAGATCTTAGAGGGTGTTGGGGCACCCAGTTGAACATTTACATTTTGATTATGTAAACACAAAATTCGGTATAATTTCCTTGTATGTGATGGAAAAGGTCCCGAAATGATGGATCAACTCAAAGAATAACTAAGCGAACGGGCCATATTTCGTAGATCAGGAATTTATGTGAATTGGTCTATCCCGTTATTGAAGTACATCTTTTATTTGTTTTGCTTTTTTTTAGATGGTAGAATGGGAAGAAGCTTGGATCCGAGAGCTCTCTTTGATAAAAATTTGCAGGGAAGTGTTTTGGTGCCGATTTTGCTGTCAATCGTGATTTAGGGATTTTACGATATCCTCCGACCCTCGTTGACTCGGAAATAGGCGTGATCCTTAGTCATTTTAAAGGCCGGAGACATGATTATTGCCCGCGAACCATGTTCGTATAGCTCACGACGGCAAAATATCCTTTTCATGTCAAACTCTTGCCCACTTCGTTGAAAAAATGGGCTCCGGTTAATCAAATTTAGAGTTGAAAACTTTTGTTTGGAAAGCTATATAAATTTAATGACCTGCTTAGACAATTTAAAGGTCCAAGGGCTTTGCATGGCCCTTATAGGCAAGGCAGACTATTTCTATTGTCTTTTTCTTTTTTTGGATAATCAAGGTGTGCTATTTGACAACACATCGAATTGCATTATCTCAATTCCACCCTTTTCACTTTTCAAATCGCGTAAATCTCTAATGGATTTACTTCACACGTATCAGAACGGGCTGAAAAAGTGCCATTGGAATGTGTGAAATACCATTGATCCCTCTAGATTTTCCCCAAAGAGAAAATCCTTCATCTATTTTTGAACCTCAAAAATAAAGGCAAGCAATTAATTTCCGGGTGAAAGCACCAATCGCGGCATTCTCCTTTTGTTTTTTCCCATGCGGTTGGCCGCATCCTCAAACTTCCAAGATATGGACTGAGCTCCCTACCTGTCCTGTCCAAATCGAATGGTAACCAGCATGGCCCAAGCTTAATCGACCTGATATGAACTTATCTGAAGTTAAAATTCATTTCGTAAAAGCACTATTGCTCTGGTTGGACTAGTAAAATATGTAAGCTAACTATCTTTGCATAGTCCAAACAAATTCACGAGATCACATACAATTGCATAAAAAAAATGTATTCCATCAGAAAATAAATGATAAATAAATCAATTCCAATATGGGAAAAGGAAGGGATCTAGTGCAGTTCTGCCGTGAGTTGTCTCCTCGAGTGGTGGTTTTGCTTTTGAGGGCCAGTTGTTCCTCCGATTGGCCCAGCAGCGCTCTCGCCCACTTCATTGAACACACTAACTCCAATTAACCAAATTTAGAGTGAAAAAGATATAATTAGAAAGGCAATATAAATTAATGACCTGATTAGACAAAAGAAAGGTCTAAGGCCTTTGCATGGTCCTTATAGGCAAGGCACACTTTTTCTTTTTGTGGATCGTCGAGGTGAGTAATTTGGTAACACATCGAATATAATTTTGATTCCACTCTTTTCACTTTTCAAGCGGTGTACATTTCTAATGGGTTTACACGTCACACCCCGAACCTCGAGTGCAAAAACATCCCTCGGCAGTCGACTAAAATTTTGGGACATCCCCAGGACGCGTTGTCGACCCTTTCATTTTATGCACATGCGGAAGCGAAAAAAACAAATACCCTGACAACACCAAACACATGAGATAGAAAAGCAGGACAGCCAGGACGAACACTTTTTTCCCTCCACGGGCAAGCAACAAAGCTTGATTAAGATAGATTGGCGTAGAAACAGCTTCGAAAGTACATAGCAGAAAACGTGAAACACTAAAATACATAGGAAAGGCCGAACACTTCAAATCGACTAAAAGTCAAAGCCTAGGGGTGGCGATGACTTTGGTGGCCAAGCCCAACACGCCAACAGTTCCGGGCACAACCCTTTCCTAGTCTCGGCGTACAGCTCGAATTCCAAAATAGCATTTGCAGAATGTTAAAACTATGATTAGATAATTTCTTTTCCAATGTTATCCTCACAAATTCTTGAGTTTTCCAAATTTGCCCCTCATTATTATTGTTCATCTTCTTTGCGAGGGTGGCCGGCGAGATTGCACGACCCACAAGATGGCTACTTGAGGTCATGCGACTGCCCTTTCTTAAAGAGCTTTGGCTCTCGGCATTTGCATTGTACCTAAAATCCATTTCTAAAGTCGAACCAAACCCATAATTAATATGCTCGTTATACTAGGTAGTAGGATTATTGTAAATTATATTTTACATGTACGAAAGGGTCTCGGAGGATGTCACGGCACTAATTCAACATTTACTTTTGGTTAGGTAAACATAAGATTTGACACATTTTCCCTGTCGGTGATGGAAAAGATGCTTGTCTTTGGATATGACACGACATGGTCATTCTAATCACAATAGTCCGATGCCATGATGCCATGCTATCGAGCACGAAGAAATTTTAAGATGGAGCAAGACTTCGCATTGGTCAGGAAGGTACGAAGGAAAGCGAAGGGAGGAATGAAGGAACAAGTGGAAACAAAGGAGACGCAGGAACTGATGCCTTCCCATTTTGCAACTTAGCATTTCCACTTATGATAATTCCCCTTTTGTATTGTGAAGTAATCAACACGGATCATTTCTATAGGGTCAAAGTCAAAGTCTTCTTAAAATGGCATTATTGGGACGCAGAATTTCCATGATGACGGGCTCTCCCGTGTGGAAAATTTTATTGCGATGGAGATTTTCCAAGGAAATATCTTCTTAAAGCATCTCGTGCATGCGATGTCTTGAAACTTGTACGACACCCAATGTCACGGCACTCACAAATCTACTTCACAATTGACAAGTTTGACCGTTTTAAATTCATTAATTGCAATTTTTCTGTATTTGTAAATGAGCTTAAAATAATACACTATCGAGAAAGTATTATCGATGACAGTGCTCCATTTTACAAGCCGAGTCCCATTTGTTAATAAAGAAACTTAGGAAGGTTTCTAATCAATAATTTGTATTTTCCTCTAATGACAAAGCTAGTAAGCTTTTTATAGGATTACTAAGAAAAATCTTCATTTTAAGGAAATTATAACTTTCAAAAACTGTCAAAATTTTTTTACATCTTCACATGATTAATTACTTATATGACCTAATATGCCAATTATACTAGGTGTTCGAATTCCTGTAAATTGTTTAAATGTGTATGTAACAAGATCTTAGAGGGTGTTGGGGCACCCAGTTGAACATTTACATTTTGATTATGTAAACACAAAATTCGGCATAATTTCCTTGATGTCATGGAAAAGGTCCCGAAACGATGGATCAACTCAAAGAACAACTAAGCGAACGGGCCATATTTCGTAGATTAGGAATTTATGTGAATTGGTCTATCCCGTTATTGAAGTACATCTTTTATTTGTTTTGCTTTTTTTTAGATGGTAGAATGGGAAGAAGCTCGGATCCAAGAGCTCTCTTTGGTAGAAATTTGCAGGGAAGTGGTTTGGTGCCGATTTTGCTGTCAATCCTGATTTAGGGATTTTACGGTATCCTCCGACCCTCGTTGACTCGGAAATAGGCGTGATCCTTAGTCATTTTAAAGGCCGGAGACATGATGATTGCCCGCGAACCATGTTCATATAGCTCACGACGGCAAAATATCCTTTTCATGTCAGACTCTTGCCCATTTCGTTGAAAAAATGGGCTCCGGTTAATCAAATTTAGAATTGAGAACTTTTGTTTGGAAAGCTATACAAATTTAATGACCTGCTTAGACAATTTAAAGGTCCAAGGGCTTTGCATGGCCCTTATAGGCAAGGCAGACTATTTCTATTGTTTTTTTCTTTTTTTGGATGATCAAGGTGTGCTATTTGACAACACATTGAATTGCATTATCTCAATTCCACCCTTTTCACTTTTCAAATCGCGTAAATCTCTAATGGATTTACTTCGCACGTATCAGAACGGGCTGAAAAAGTGCCATTGGAACGTGTGAAATACATTGATCCCTCTAGATTTTCCCCAAAGACAAAACCCTTCATCTATTTTTGAACCTCAAAAATAAAGGCAAGCAATTAATTTCCGAGTGAAAGCACCAATCGCGGCATTCTCCTTTTGTTTTTTCCCATGCGGTTGGCCCCATCCTCAAACTTCCAAGATATGGACTGAGCTCCCTATCTGTCCTGTCCAAATCGAATGGTAACCAGCATGGCCCAAGCTTAATCGACCTGATATGAACTTATCTGAAGTTAAAATTCGTTTCGTAAAAGCACTATTGCTCTGGTTGGACTAGTAAAATATGTAAGCTAACTATCTTTGCATAGTCCAAACAAATTCACGAGATCACATACAATTGCATAAAGAAAAATGTATTCCATCAGAAAATAAATGATAAATAAATCAATTCCAATATGGGAAAAGGAAGGGATCTAGTACAGTTCTGCCGTGAGTTGTCTCCTCGAGTGGTGGTTTTGCTTTTGAGGGCCAGTTGTTCCTCCGATTGGCCCAGCAGCGCTCTCGCCCACTTCATTGAACACACTAACTCCAATTAACCAAATTTAGAGTGAAAAAGATATAATTAGAAAAGCAATATAAATTAATGACCTGATTAGACAAAACAAAGGTCCAAGGCCTTTGCATGGTCCTTATAGGCAAGGCACACTTTTTCTTTTTGTGGATCGTCGAGGTGAGTAATTTGGTAACACATCGAATATAATTTTGATTCCACTCTTTTCACTTTTCAAGCCGTGTACATTTCTAATGGGTTTACACGTCACACCCCGAACCTCGAGTGCGCAAACATCCCTCGGCAGTCGACTAAAATTTTGGGACATCCCCAGGACGCGTTGTCGACCCTTTCATTTTATGCACATGCGGAAGCGAAATAAACAAATACCTTGACAACACCGAACACATGAGATAGAAAAGCAAGACAGCCAAGACGAACACTTTTTCCCTCCACGGGCAAGCAACAAAGCTTGATTAAGATAGATTGGCGTAGAAACAGCTTCGAAAGTACATAGCAGAAAACGTGAAACACTAAAATACATAGGAAAGGCCGAACACTTCAAATCGACTAAAAGTCAAAGCCTAGGGGTGGCGATGACTTTGGTGGCCAAGCCCAACACGCCACACAGTTCCGGGCACAACCCTTTCCTAGTCTCGGCGTACAGCTCGAATTCTAAAATAGCATTTGCAGAATGTTAAAACTATGATTAAATAATTTCTTTTCCAATGTTATCCTCACAAATTCTTGATTTTTCCAAATTTGCCCCTCATTATTATTGTTCATCTTCTTTGCGAGGGTGGCCGGCGAGATTGCACGACCCACAAGATGGCTACTTGAGGTCATGCGACTGCCCTTTCTTAAAGAGCTTTGGCTTTCGGCATTTGCATTGTACCTAAAATCCATTTCTAAAGTCGAACCAAACCCATAATTAATATGCTCGTTATACTAGGTAGTAGGATTATTGTAAATTATTTTTTACATGTACTAAAAGGTCTCGGAGGATGTCACGGCACTAATTCAACATTTACTTTTTGGTTAGGTAAACATAAGATTTGACACATTTTCCCTGTCAGTGATGGAAAAGATGCTTGTCTTTGGATATGACACGACATGGTCATTCTAATCACAATAGTCCGATGCCATGATGCCATGCTATCGAGCACGAAGAAATTTTTAAGATGGAGCAAGACTTCGCATTGGTCAGGAAGGTACGAAGCAAAGCGAAGGGAGGAATGAAGGAACAAGTGGAAACAAAGGAGGCACAGGAACTAATGCCTTCCCATTTTGCAACTTAGCATTTCCACTTATGATAATTCCCCTTTTGTATTGTGAAGTAATCAACACGGATCATTTCTATAGGGTCAAAGTCAAAGTCTTCTTAAAATGGCATTATTGGGACGCAGAATTTCCATGATGACGGCCTCTCGCGTGTGGAAAATTTTATTGCGATGGAGATTTTCCAAGGAAATATCTTCTTAAAGCATCTCGTGCATGCGATGTCTTGACACGTGTACGACACCCAATGTCACGGCACTCACAAATCTACTTCACAATTGACAAGTTTGACCGTTTAAATTCATTAATTGCAATTTTTCTGTATTTGTAAATGAGCTTAAAATAATACACTATCGAGAAAGTATTATCGATGACGGTGCTCCATTTTACAAGCCGAGTCCCATTTGTTAATAAAGAAACTTAGGAAGGTTTCTAATCAATAATTTGTATTTTCCTCTAATGACAAAGCTAGTAAGCTTTTTATAGGATTACTAAGAAAAAATCTTCATTTTAAGGAAATTATAACTTTCAAAAACTGTCAAAATTTTTTTACATCTTCACATGATTAATTACTTATATGACCTAATATGCCAATTATACTAGGTGTTCGAATTCCTATAAATTGTTTAAATGTGTATGTAACAAGATCTTAGATGGTGTTGGGGCACCCAGTTGAACATTTACATTTTGATTATGTAAACACAAAATTCGGCATAATTTCCTTGATGTCATGGAAAAGGTCCCGAAACGATGGATCAACTCAAAGAACAACTAAGCGAACGGGCCATATTTCGTAGATCAGGAATTTATGTGAATTGGTCTATCCCGTTATTGAAGTACATCTTTTATTTGTTTTGCTTTTTTTTAGATGGTAGAATGGGAAGAAGCTCGCATCCGAGAGCTCTCTTTGGTAGAAATTTGCAGGGAAGTGGTTTGGTGCCGATTTTGCTGTCAATCCTGATTTAGGGATTTTACGATATCCTCCGACCCTCGTTGACTCGGAAATAGGCGTGATCCTTAGTCATTTTAAAGGCCGGAGACATGATGATTGCCCGCGAACCATGTTCGTATAGCTCACGACGGCAAAATATCCTTTTCATGTCAGACTCTTGCCCATTTCGTTGAAAAAATGGGCTCTGGTTAATCAAATTTAGAGTTGAGAACTTTTGTTTGGAAAGCTATACAAATTTAATGACCTGCTTAGACAATTTAAAGGTCCAAGGGCTTTGCATGGCCCTTATAGGCAAGGCAGACTATTTCTATTGTTTTTTTCTTTTTTGGATGATCAAGGTGTGCTATTTGACAACACATTGAATTGCATTATCTCAATTCCACCCTTTTCACTTTTCAAAACGCGTAAATCTCTAATCGATTTACTTCGCACGTATCAGAACGGGCTGAAAAAGTGCCATTGGAACGTGTGAAATACATTGATCCCTCTAGATTTTCCCCAAAGACAAAACCCGTCATCTTTTTTTGAACCTAAAAAATAAAGGCAAGCAATTAATTTCCGAGTGAAAGCACCAATCGCGGCATTCTCCTTTTGTTTTTCCCATGCGGTTGGCCCCATCCTCAAACTTCCAAGATATGGACTGAGCTCCCTACCTGTCCTGTCCAAATCGAATGGTAACCAGCATGGCCCAAGCTTAATCGACCTGATATGAACTTATCTGAAGTTAAAATTCATTTCGTAAAAGCACTATTGCTCTGGTTGGACTAGTAAAATATGTAAGCTAACTATCTTTGCATAGTCCAAACAAATTCACGAGATCACATACAATTGCATAAAGAAAAATGTATTCCATCAGGAAATAAATGATAAATAAATCAATTCCAATATGGGAAAAGGAAGGGATCTAGTGCAGTTCTGCCGTGAGTTGTCTCCTCGAGTGGTGGTTTTTGCTTTTGAGGGCCAGTTGTTCCTCCGATTGGCCCAGCAGCGCTCTCGCCCACTTCATTGAACACACTAACTCCAATTAACCAAATTTAGAGTGAAAAAGATATAATTAGAAAAGCAATATAAATTAATGACCTGATTAGACAAAACAAAGGTCCAAGGCCTTTGCATGGTCCTTATAGGCAAGGCACACTTTTTCTTTTTGTGGATCGTCGAGGTGAGTAATTTGATAACACATCGAATATAATTTTGATTCCACTCATTTCACTTTTCAAGCCGTGTACATTTCTAATGGGTTTACACGTCACACCCCGAACCTCGAGTGCGCAAACATCCCTCGGCAGTCGACTAAAATTTTGGGACATCCCCAGGACGCGTTGTCGACCCTTTCATTTTATGCACATGCGGAAGCGAAATAAACAAATACCCTGACAACACCGAACACATGAGATAGAAAGGCAGGACAGCCAAGATGAACACTTTTTTCCCTCCACGGGCAAGCAACAAAGCTTGATTAAGATTGGTGTAGAAACAGCTTCGAAAGTACATAGCAGAAAACGTGAAACACTAAAATACATAGGAAAGGCCTATGAACGACGATGGTGGCGGTGGGTAAACTATTTTTATTCTTTGGGATGGGGATCTTAAGCCTTTAGCACGCTCAGGGTAGGGGTGAAAACCTCACAGTTTCATGCAACTTGTGATTTGTGCTTGCCATTTGTTTGGTGGGTAAGATATTTTTCCTTTCTTATCGTTTTTATCTTCTTATTTTCCGTATTTCAATTATGCGCTTTATATTTCAACGACGATACTTTTTAATCACGAATACCCTTTTAGGTTTAGGATTAGATGGGTAAGCTGGAATTGGACGTCGTCCCGGTGCCGAGGAATCTCAAAGTTATATGGGAGAATCTCGACCCAAGACATCAAGATTACATGGAAAAGCACATGGGCTTCTTCCCAACTTTGCTCAAAGCCCAACAATATATCGCGATGGTTAAGACATTGGCTCATTTTTGGAATCCCATGACCTCCACCTTTGTGTTTAATCGATATGAATTAACCCATACAATTGAGGAGTTTCGAAAAGCCATTGGGTTAGGCAAAGCTTCTTAAGGTTTTGTCATTCCTCCTATCGGTCAAGATCCAATCTCTCTCCTAAGTCAATTCCTCAACATTTCTACCAACAAAATTAGGGCTATTCTTACAGGAAATTCAAATTCCATGCTCTATACATTCCTTGAACAACATCTCCTTAGCCTTAAGCTTAAAGCTAGGAACCAAATTTCTCGTGTTTTCCTTCTCATAATCTTTGGCTTTGTGGTGTTCCCGCGTACCCGAAAAGCAATGGATCCTTTAGTCACTCACATTATCAGTCAAGTGTGTGCCTTTAGTTGTTTTACACACATGATTCTTTCCGAAACTTTTGTGTCTCTTAATCGTTTCAAAGCAAACGGCCAAGGAGCACTTAGTGTGGCACCCCTCGACGGCCCCCGAACCGTTAGGGTCGCCACAGTTCGCTTACCATTTGCTTGACCTGATAACATGTCACTCTGATACCATTTCAATTGCAGTGGATCCATACAACCTGGGGCTTTACTTTTTTTTAGATTGGTCCATTGCGTTGTTACCAGTGGAGTTGCTAATGTAATAACTGCAGGAGTTGTTACCAGTGACGTTGTGCTCGAACCTCTCTCTCTGTCATTCATTAACGCAGTAGTGATAGGAAAATCAATCATATGCCATCGATCTATGAGAAATTAGTTAAAGCGGAGAGTCGTAACATTTCACGACGAAGACCATAAAGTCAAATGCTACAGGTGGTGAGAAATAGAGTCTTCTAAAGCTCAGGAGCACCTGCAACCCATTTTCCTGGAAACTTCCTGCGCTCGAGCGAGCCATAGTAGCTTTGCTTCATATCTCTCTCTTCCCCTGGTAATGCTGAAGAAGATGCTTTTGGTCATAATATAATAATATTAAGGATTAATACCCTAAAAAATCCAAACTCATATATATATATATGATAAATTTACTCCAAACTAGTTTTTTGACCACTAAAAACTCCAAATTGATACATTTTTGACAAATTTATCCCAAATTGGTACACTTGTGATAATTTTACACTCCATTATTTTACGTCAAATTTTACTATCAAATTGCTAAATTTGATGACACATGACAGTTAACTAATATACCGGTTTGGAATTTTACTTTTCGTATGTCATTTGTCATAGTTATATAATTTTGTAGTTCTTTTGAACGCTTGAAAATCTTCCTTCATGAAATCAAACAATAAAAACTGAGGTTTTCAAAAGCACATCAATACTACAATAGCAGGCTTTGAAATCATATGTCATTTCCATGTCAAAATGTTTTCAAATCACCAATGTGGAAAATCCTTTGAGTTCTTGAAAATTCAACTTTATGATGTAAAATAGGGATTCCAAAGACACAACAATATAACAGTAATAGTCTTTGAAAATAGGTAAATCTCATATAGTTGAAACCAATTCACAAAATCAAAGCATGATACCAATTCCATAAAATCCATGATCACGTTTAAATTTCAAATGTTTTTCAAAATCCACGTGTAAAGCCTTGAGTCGCACTTGCATCACGGCGTGAAATAAAATACTTTATCAAAACCCTTAGTAAATTTAAATCGGTACGTTGGCAAAATTTCCAATCTCAATCCCAACTCCGATGGGTTGGAATGTTTTCTATAAAAAGTTCAGAAATCCTTGAAATAGAAAACATTTCTTAAAACATTTGGGCACGGTGTCACAGTACTCATAAATTTTGGTAAAATTCAAGAGATTTTCTAAAACAGTTCACAATCAAAATCTTTTAATAATTCCATCCACCTCCTCTGTCTCATATTCGATTCCTTTCGTGAAAACATCTATTTCAAGCTCTATCCTAAGTGCAACTATCAATGAGATTTAAATTTAAAGAATTTCACCTTCTCGACTCAATCGAACACACCATTTAGCCGAATTATTCCTATACCTTCGTCACCACCAATTCAAGCCTAGAACCATCAAAATCAGCACCACTAATAACTCATCTGGTTCAGTCCAACAAAGACATTCACTACGCTTTCACTGCAACATGAATTCAAGCCTAAAATATAGCACCATTCCTTTGATTCAAATATTGATAGTCCACCAAGACTCATTCAATTCAAAGATCGACAATCCATCAAAATAAGAACTTGTCTAGTTTCCATCGAGTATATCTCATATTTGATCCTAAAGGATCATCACTTAGACTAATCATTCATCAAATCCACAATTTGAACTTCCACCATCTCATCTTGGAAAGACTATAACCACAAATGATCATATCCACTAATTCCACAAAACCTTTTCAAACTGAGATCATCACCTAAAATTAAAAGTTGACCACCATCGATTAAACCTATTATTCCGACATATAAACCACAAGTAATTTCATATCTCCTATGACCACTCAACTCATGACTTCCAAGATTAATCTATACATGCTAAATGCCTCCATGTAATGCATCAAGACATTCCAATGAGATCCTCAAATAGGAAGTCACTAATTAGCTCAAATGATCATAACCTAATCCTCAAATTCATAATTCACTCTCCATAATTCACTTCTTAAGCCTTGTATGCAGCACTCTGCTTAGATGCTGCGCATGATCTTCGGGTCCTTTAGAATATATCAGGATATCATCAAATGAAGACAATCGCAATTGATCCAAATAAGGCTTAAATATCCTATTCATTAAATCCATGAATGTAGCTAAGGCATTCGTCTATCCAAATAGCATAACTAGGAACTCATAGTATCCATAGCAAGTCCTAAATACGGTCTTAGAAATGTCTTCTTTCTTAATCCTTAACTGATATCCTGATCTCAAATCAACTTTTAGAAAAGACCAAACTTCCTTGCAGTTGGTCAAATAGGTCATCAATTTTAGGTAATGGGCACTTACTCTTAACAATTACATGATTCAATTGCCTATTATCAATGCACAAATGCATCGACCCATCCTTCTCTTTCACAACAAGAGTTCTACAAGCTTAACCATGCTTCCGCTGCGCCACTCTGATAAAATTATCCCAGAAACACTACCTTCCTAGTTAAGTTCATAGTTCGGTTCATTCCTGCCCCCTTTTGCCATCCTAGAAGCCTGCTAGGAGCCGCTCCTTGTTCAGGTCCTCTGACCTCGGCGTCCACTCCCCGCTCTCATCGGACCGGGACGTTACGGGTACACCAGCTTTCGCCTGGTTCAAACCCAAACTACACATCTACTGAAGGGTCTCGTTTCAATAGGGATTAACTTACAGAGTTATTATTGGTTTTGGCCTATCCCATACTAGGCCTCATGGTTTCATCCTTGGCGCATGGGCAAGCACTATCTCAGGAGATCACTCATCCTAGTCCATTGCTTACGAAGCTAGTCCATACTTATGATGACGTCAAAGTCATACATAACTATCATTATCAAGTCCATTCCCAGATCTCATTCTACTAGGGTTATGTCACACATCTCACATACTAACGTAGATAACAACATATCTTTCAGTGATGTAGAAATACGAAGAGGCATATCTAGAGATTTGTTCCTACTCCTCACAATCACCTATATTTTTCGGACACAAATGAATGCATGTCACTCATATCAAATAACACATATACCTTCTTATCCTTCTATCAAAATCATACCTAAGATAACACTTTTGGAAGCTCCTGCTTCCTCTTGAGTGACCACATACACCCTTCCTTGTGGTGGTGGCCTCTGTGGATTCCTTGGTGGATTTGGTTCAGCAATACTTTGTCGTACCTGTCGCATCGAGCTAACATTCGGCTGTGACCCATTGTGTGGACAATTTCTCTTAAAGCGTCCTATTTGCCCACATCCATTACATCTCAGTTGGCTATTACAAGGTCCTGGCCCATGTTGTCTACCATATCTTTGGCAAAAATTACCCTAGTAGGGTGCTCTTCCTAAAATCGGGCCATTCCAAGCTCCTCTAAAATTTCCAAAGTAACTCCTTTTCTTAACATCCCAGGTCTGATCTTGACCAGGATAGGGTCTCTTACCTCTTCGAACATCATTAAAGGTCATCTGCCTCTTAGGTTCTAGTTTCTCTCTCACTAACTCTTGCTCCACCAACTCTGCCCTCTCATAAATCTCATTATAATCCCTTATATTCAAAGGCACCACTTGTTTCCTAATATCAGTCCTTAATCCTTTCAGGAATCTCTTAGCCTTTTCCTCTCGATCCTCAACCAACCTAGGAGCATACCTAGACAATTCAGAAAATTTTGCCTCATCTTGGTCTCTTTGTTAGCTCCCTTTGTTCTAACTGAACAAATTCAATGATCTTCCTATCCTTGGCACAATCAGAGAAATGCTTCCTATTGAAAGCCCTAACAAACTCATCCCGGTTTATCTCGATTTTGGTGGAAAGATCGTATCCCTCGAAGCTCTCCACCAAAACTTTGCATTTCCCTCATTGGTACTCTGCCAAAACTATTTTCTCAGCATCACTTTGCAGTCCAACAACCGGAAAATTCGTTCCATTCCATCAATCCATTGTTCCGCCTCCTCGGGACTCCCATTCCACTAAACTTAAGTGGCTTCAATTTTAGGAATTGTTCCACCAGTCCTTGAGGGCGACGTTCCACTCCGGGTTGTTGCTGCGCTTGCCTTTCCATCAAATTCCCAATATTAGCCAATGCTACAGGATATCTTCCATCCGGGGTTCAGCCCTCGATGGATGAGCACTTCCAGCTCGTATCATGATTTTCCTGCAGTTTCCAAGCATTGCCTCAGGAATAATCTGAGACTCACTGTCTCCTATTCAAAGCAACTACTACTACTACATAAGTAACATATACATGTTACTGGTACCTAAAGACAACTCAAGATAAACTACTAGGGATCTACGAGTGAATACTCATCACCCGTTATTCAATGTTAATCAATTTTTCCGTTTTATATCCTATGGTGTGCATCATTCTATCCTCATTTCCATCTGAGGCACCTTATCACTCCAAATAGACCATAGCTCTGATACCAAAAAGGGCTGTGGCACCCCTTGACGGCCCCCGATCCGTTAGGGTCGCTACAGTTCGCTTACCTTTCACTTTCCTTATTAACATGTCACTCTGATACCATTTCAATTGCAGTGGGTCCATACAACATAGGGGGTTTACACCTTTTTTTATTTATTGATAGGTCCCTTGCGCAATTCATATATGGAAGCACATCCAACAAACTCCCTTCCCTATATTCAGAAAATGATGCACACCGACTAAACATCTTATATAAGTTAAAACCGAACACGTTTATTTACATAAAGCAGATGGACATCTTTAGTCGGTACATCGAAATGCCAATGTTTCTATACTCGGCTATACTTCAAAAGATGACCAACATCTCTTCTAACCGTTGAATACTTAAAGTCCATCGATTTGTGTCGGCGTCCAAAAGTTCCTCCCTTTGATATCCTCCTCCTCGCAATCATATCCAACCACTTGATTCATCTGCGGTAGCGGTGGCGACGAGATGGATCTTATCTAGTCTAAAATGTTATTCCCCAAAAGGGGTGAGTACAACCACTCAGCAGGTAAAGGGCCAATAAACCACTCAATACATCATGCCATGCAATCATCACAATCATAGCATCACATGTCATACAAGCATCCATGCACAACATACCATGGCATCATGCACATGTCATCATACCTCATGTACCATCATCATCATATCATACACTTACCATCAACATGTCACATATGGCATCATCCTTACCATGCATCCATGCGTATAACATCATCATCATATCACATGTACCATCATCATTGCCATGCATCCATGCATGTAACATCATCATCATATCACATGTACCATCATCATTGCCATGCATCCATGCATATAACATCATCATCCTATCACATGTACCATCATCATTGCCATGCATCCATGCATGTAACATCATCATCATATCACATGCATATACCATCATGCATATTTCAATTTCAATTTCTCAATTTCATCCTTTCATATTGGACCGCCACATTTCTCTTTCCTGGGACCAATGTTTGCATCCCATATTCATCACTTGCGCCCAATCCTGGCATCGCGAGAACCTCTGGCATTCAGCCATTTAAGGCCACCGGGCATCCGGCCCCCACATTTCGGGCATCTCGTATCCCAACTGGCATCACGAGGCATCCCCTCGGGCAAAAACCTCCGAGGCTTCCGGCATTTACACTCCCTGGCCGGGCATTTCGCATCCCAACTGGCATCACGAGGCATCCCCCCGGGCACAAACCTCCAGGGCTTCCAGAATTATGTACCGACATACCACCAGGCCTCCCCTGGAATTACGTATCGTATACCACCGGGCATCCCGACACTCCTGGGGAATCTCCGGGGCTCGCCATGAAAATGGTTTCCCCTGCCCTTCGGAATTACGTACCGACATACCACCAGGCCTCCCCTGGAATTATGTACCGTATACCACCAGGCATCCCGACACTCCCGGGGAATCGGTGGCTCACACCTCTGACGGTCATCTCATCACCACAATGCATGTTCTTATACATCTCATTTTCAATTTCACATTCACAATTATGGCTCACTTTCAACATGGCATGCGATGTGATGGCAACCAAGATCATATTCATCATTGAATTCATACATGCACCTCAAATCATTATCGTACATGCAGCAAGACACCATCATCCATAACAATACAATTCATGGAGTCCATGCAATTTAAAATGGTCCATATTTCATGCATTTTCGAAGTTTACAATATTCCAGCATATACTATTTTATAAAATATTTAAATTAAATATCCATATGCTTCTCAAAAATCATGAAATCAAGGCATGTGATAGGCAAGACAATAAGATAGTAATTTCATGAAAAACACATGCCCAATAGAGTTCCACACAAGAAGATACAATTCACACAAATACAGCATGCAATTTCGGATAGAACAGAATGTGCAGTTTTCGAAATAATTCGATTAAAATACCCGAACGACTTCAGAAAATTATGAAATTTTACCAGGTTATATTTAAGACACTAAATTATATTTTTCATGAAGACTTCCAAGCCAAATTATTTTTAGATTATTTTCTACAGTCACACGAAGCTTCTGGATCTAACACCGAAACGTCCAGTGCATGCTTCTCTGAAATACTGAGTCTTCACCTACCTATTCTTCTTCGTTTCCTCTGAAATTTGGATATTTTTTACTTCAAGATGTTCTATACAAGTTTCCTGAAGGGATACAAGTCAAATATTCAGAGTATAGTCATCATATGGGTCCATGAAGTCTCGGGTGTCCTGTACCATGTCTCCAGATTTACCGTCTTCAAGAGTAGGTCGATTTACTAAGTTATACTTGTTCATTTTACTTCAAATTTGAGTATGTTGTATTTTAAGATGTCCCATACAACGTTCATGAAGAAATCGAAGAGAGATTATTAGTGCAAATCAACATGCAACCACAAATCCACCGAAAGGTCAGTGAAATCGTTCCAGATCTGGTGTCTCCGTAGGATGAGTGTTTGACCCATCAAATCTCCATCATTTTGTACCAAATTTTAGTATGTTATATTTTAAGATGTTGGATACAACTTTCATGCAGAGATAAAAGTCAAAATCGAACTCAAAACATGCATGCAAGCTCTCACAAGATTCTGGGTCAGGCGGTTCATGCGAAAACATTCCAGATCTAGCATCTCCGTAGGATGAGAGTTTGACCCCTTAAATCTCCATAATTTTGCACCAAATGTTAGTATGTTGTAGTTTAAGATGTTAGCTACAAATTTCATGCAGAGATCAAAGTCAAAATCGAACTCAAAACATGCATGAAAACTCTCACAAGATTCTGTTTCAGGCGGATCTCACGAAATCAGCATGCAAAGTCAAGAGCAGCCACATTCTAGCTCCGATTTTTGCCTTCCCTATGATCCTAAACCTACCACAAACAAATCATACATGCAAGGCACACATGCAAGGGTGGAAATCAGTCCCAACTTGCCTCTAAGACCGAGCAAATACGAGCACACGGACGGCACACCGGCGACGGACGAATGGTGTGCGGGCGGCGACGGGCGGACAGCTCCTTCTCTCGGCTCCCCCTTCTCTCTCGCTACTCCGTCTCTCTCTCACTCTCTCAAAACCAGCCACTCTCTCTCACTCTCTCAAAACCAGCCACTCTCTCTCTCTTTTTGGTTGCTATATAAATTGCATGCACCCTCAATTTGCATGGGGGACACTTGTCCCTAAGAAGGAGACAAGTGTCTCCTTTGCCGAGGACACTTGGGGGCCATGCGGCTCCTCACTCCTCCCCTCCATGCGTCGGCAGCCCAATGGGCTTCATGGGCTGGGCCTCTTGGCCCACTTTAGGCCCATCTCACTTGGGCCTAAAGTCAAAACTTAAATGGCCCAAAATTTTCTTAAATAAGTCCATTTTTACTTTTAATAATTTACCTTAAATCCCAACTTATATAAATACTAAATTACAATTTCATATGGCCATAAAACTTGAAATCATAAATCCATAAATTCCAATTTATAAAACACATGGCCAATGATAGGATTTTCTTTCCTATCAAATAATTATCCATTCAAAGCTTGGCCATAAATCTTATTGCAAATTATGGATTAAATGGCTATAAAATATCTTAATGGTACTTCCATCACCTATTCATAGACTTTAATGTAACTAGAGGTCATTATGAATTTTGGGATGCCACATTAATCCCCAAAAGGGGTGAGTACAACCACTCAATAGTAAAGATTCACCAAACTACTCATTGCGTCAAACAGAACAATCAAGGCATCAGAATAAAGCACATGTCATTCATGCATTCAAGCATAACTTACCTTGCAGCCATACATATGTCATCCTACCATATGTACATATACCATCATGCACTCATCATCAAGCATTCATGCATATATCACCATGCCATATGTGCATATACCACCATACACTCATCATCCAGCATTCTTGCATATATCACCGTGCCATATGTGCATATACCACCATGCACTAATCATCAAGCATTCATGCATATCCATGCCATATGTGCATATACCACCATGCAATCATGCATATCTCACTATGCCATCGTGCATATACCACCATGATTCATATCATCCATGCTATCAAGCATACATCACCATGAGATCCATTCATGCCTTCATGATCGCATTTTCAATATCGAATAGCATTAATTTACTTTCATAAGCAGATCATGCATCATGCTATATGCATACACCCATGCACATGATTCATTTTCAATTCTCATCTTTCACAAGGATCTCATCAGTTTTTCTTTCCAGGGACCAATGTTTGCATCCTACAATTTATCGCTCGCACCCAATCCTAGCATCGCGAGGAACCTCCGGGCATGTATTCAAAATACAACCAGGCATCCGCCACCCCCCACATTCCGGGCATCTCGCATCCCAACTAGCATCACGAGGCATCCCCCCGAGCATAAACCTCCGGGGCTTCCGGAATTACGTACCGACATACCACCAGGATTCCCCCCTCTTCTGGAATTACGTACCGTATACCACTGGGCATCTCAAAACTCCCGAGGACCCTCCGGCATTTAGCCATTTAAGGCCACCGGGCATCCGGCACCCCAACATTCCGGGCATCCCGACACTCCCGGGGCATCGTCGGCTCACACCTCCGACGGCCTTCTCATCACCACAATGCATATTCCCATACATCTCATTTTCAATTTCACATTTGATGCAACAATGCCAATGATTTGACAGCAGCCCTTTTTAAAATCTTATAATATGCCTTGGGAAAAGTATCATTTGATGCAATGGTTTTGAAAACTTCATTGAGTTCATGAAAATCCATCAATCCTTTGATGTCATACGAAATGTATGAATGTCATCATGTCATTGCAGGAGTAATAATCCAGGATATCATGATTTACATAATAAATCCAATAAACAGTAAATAAAACAATTTCCAGCTTAAACAGAATGCGTACTATTTATGAAAAATTCTAGCAAATTAGCAAACGATGGAAATAAATTCTGAAAATTTACCACAACGTAGATAATATCTAAGAAAACACATTTTGTGAAGAACACCATATCAAACAAGGCTTCACAGAATACGTACAGGTCCATACATCACCAAAAAAGGATTTTAACATCATCCATGCACAGTTTTGAAAACAATTTCGATTAAACCCTTAAATAAACTCAGAAAAATCTGGGATTTGGACATGCTGTATTTAAGACCTAGAGGTACAAGTTTCATGATGAATCGTAGTCCAATTCGTTCTGGATGAAAAGATAAAGTCGATTTACTTTTCCTATTCTCGGTATCATTTTCCAGATCTACCCGTGTTGAAGGAAAATCGTTTCCTTGGTCATTACTGGTCTATTTACTCTAAAATTTCAGTATGTTGTTCCTCAGAATATTAAATACAACTTTTATTAAGGACACATGATAAAATATTAACTGTATGATTTTATAAAAATCCCGAAAACATACTAGGTCGAAGCAGCATTTTCCCAGATCCAGTTTTTTCAAAAGACAACGGTTTTACCGACCTATTTTCGTTCATTTCCTCTAAATTTTTGATATGTTCTACCTCAATAAGTATAATACAACTTTAATTAAGAGATAAAAGTGATATTTCAACAAGAAATATACTTTACAGACCACGAAACCACTGAAGGTCATCACGACGAATTCCAGATCTAGTCTCTCCAAAGGAAAATCGTTTCACCAAGAAATAATTCTTCTTTTTATCTCATATTTCAGTAAGTTATTCTTTAAGATGTTATATACAACTTTCATGAAGAGGTCGAAGTGAAATTCCAACTAAAAAGTCACATGCAACACACGAAATCACCAAGAGGTCAACAAAACAGTTTTCAGATCTAATGTTTTCGTAGAAAAAGGGTTTCACCCCTCAATACTTGTCCATTTTGTCTCAAATATTAGTATGTTATACTTCAGGATGTTCTATACAACTTTCGTGAAGAGGTCGAAACAAGATTCCAACTAAAAAGTCACATGCAACACACAAACTCACGGACGGTCGGACTGGTCCTTCCGAAATCAGCATGCATGACCAACGAATCTCTCTTCAAAGCTCCAAAATCTCATCCCATCTACCACAACCAAGACTTACCATCTACTACACATATACACAGCAATGCAAAGAGTAGGTTTTAGGACTTCACTTGCCTCAAATCAAAAGAAAACACAGCAAGAACGACGGTGGGACTAGGCGGGCTCGACGGCGTCTCTTCTTCCTCTCTTCCTCTCTTTCTCTGGTTTGGTTTCCTCTCAAACTCTCTCTCGGTCTCTCTTGCCTTCGTACGAAACCCCCTCCCCTTTTGTTCTTTGATTAATAGTTAATCACTCTTTCTTTTGCATGCAGGTGACAAGTGTTTGCTTTGCATGCTCCTCATTTTGCATGGGGGACACTTGTTCCCAAGAAGGAGACAAGTGTCTCCCTTGCCGAAGACACTTGGAGGAGGCCATGCGGCTCCTCCTCCCCCCTCCATGTGTCGACCACCTCATGGCTCTATGGGCCGGGCCTCTTGGCCCACTTTAGGCCCAACTCACTTGGACCTAAGGTCCAAACTTAAATGGCCCAAGTTTATTTTTAATAATACATCTTAATCCTCATTTAAATAAATACCTAATTGCATCATAAAATGGCCAAAAGACTTTGTGACATTAATCCATAAAATCAAATCTATAAAGTGCATAGTCAAGAACAAAGTCTTCTTTATCAAATTGTCCTATAGCACCAACCTTGATCATCCATTAACATAAGATGTATTTCTACCCAAATAATTCTCCATTAAAATACTCGGCATTAATCTATTAAAATTCTTTGGTCTAAAGGCCATAACATAAATCAATAACACTTCCATCACCTTTTCATAGGTCGTAATGCATCCAGAGGTTGCCATGAAACTTTGGGATGCCACACTTAGAGCCCCATTAGGACTTCTCCAAATATGGTTCTTTTTCGCATATCAAAGAATTCACCCCTCACATGAAGATTGTCGATGTTACGAAATATCATCATCCTATTCTTAGGTTTTGCCAAATAAATGAATTCTTTCCATCATGGTCTTTCTCTATATGGTTCCATTTCCTCAAAAACCTCACCCCTAGCTTGATCCAATGGCATGTCTAGTGGCTTGGTAATCCCTCATGGGGTTGACAGGTTTAACATTGTATTACCCTTTAAGGGTGCTCCGCCAATATTGCGCGCTTCAAACAATCCCACCAATCCTCAATCTGGGGTTATATTGTATCGATTATCACCATGAGGTCATCGAGAAAGCCAAATTGGCCATGTCAAGGCCGCGATCCACGTTTTGGGCCGCTACTGGAATTTGGTACTCCCGTTCCTCGCATTACGTGGTCGCCATGGTTGAAGCCAACTTGGAGGGAGAGACGAGGACTCATCATGTTGCCATCGATTACATCTACCGTCAAGTAGAACGTAAGCTTGAGGTTCACTTGCTTGATATTCTTGAGCCTTAAGGTTTTCGGTGAGCTCATATTGAGGAGCATGAAGATGATGGCTTGATCAATGAGGAACGATTGGCCCATGATAACAAGCGTCTCCACACGAGCCCACCTAGTCCTTAGGCTTTCATATGATATTCTTGTCTTGCAAAGGGAAATCCTTTGTATTTCCCGCCTTTCCATCAAGATTTCCCTATATTCATTTTCATATTACATATAAAT
The DNA here is from genome assembly GCF_016545825.1 of Eucalyptus grandis. Lineage (NCBI taxonomy): Eukaryota > Viridiplantae > Streptophyta > Magnoliopsida > Myrtales > Myrtaceae > Eucalyptus > Eucalyptus grandis. The sequence continues at coordinate 1,912 of NC_052621.1, read as the reverse complement.
CCGAACTGTTTTGTAAGTTTCAAGGTCCTATTTCCATTGTAGTTGTTTGATGTAATCAATAAAATTCACAAAGATTTTCATTTTTATGAAATTTTTAGAAAATGGGCATCCAGATTAAATATTTGTCGTCATCCTTTTCAATTGTATAATTTCTTTTGAAGAAATTTTGATGAGAGGATGCTATATGATACTAGGATCATATATGCTTCTTATCACTATTCATCTCAAGAAAATACAAAATTGACTTAGTTTTGTATTTTCTTGATTTCTCTTGACTAGTATTAATTTGAACCATCTTATTTCAAAGGTACTAAAAGACGGCTAAGAAACGGTCTATTGTACATACTCCCCACCAAGCAAGGATGAAGAACGAAGATACCCGCACTCTCGTCGTTAACATGGAGAACCAAATGGCATAGATGACAGTGCTATTGGATAATCTCTCTAATCAAGTCAAGAATTTCACATCCGTAGCTTTTGCTGCACCTGTTACGAATCCTCCTATTGCTCCTACCGATGTGTCGATACTTGAACCCGCGGGGAAAGAGCCTGCCGAAGAGGTTCCTACTGCAACCCTGGCAATTATTGATCTAGAGGCTTTATTTAAGGAGACCCCAACTCCAAACTTTGATGAAGAAAGTTTAAGACATCTCACAAAGATTGAGGAACACCTTTGCATGCCACAAAGCTACCAACTTCAGGGGTATGACAAGCTATTGCCCTTTGCCAAAGTGAAGATCCCCGAATTCTACAAGGAGTCGAAGTTCACAAGAAAGTATGATGGCATTGGGTGCCTAAAGACCCATTTGAAGTATTATCTGGGCAAGATGGCCTGCTATTCTGACAATCCTCCACTCCTGATTAATTCCTTCCAAGATAGCCCAGTTGATCATGCATTGACATGGTTTATCGAGTTGGACTTGGAAAAGATCCATCCTTGGGAAGATCTTGCTGATGAATTCCGGCAACAATACAAGTTCAATATTGAAATCGCCCTGATTCGAGAGGAGCTAGTTCGAATTGAGAAGAGAAGGACTGAAACGTTCAGAGCCTATGCTTAAAGGTGGAGAGCCACCGCATCTCAAGTGAAACCACCCTTGTCTGAGAAAAAGGTTATGAAATTGTTGCTTCAAGCCATGCCTCGTGACTTTTTCGCGAAGAAGTATAATCACACTTGCATTAACTTTGCCGAATTGGTGGAGTCGGGCAAACGCATTGAGGAGATCATGCGAGAAGGAAGATTAGCTGAGACCACAAATCGTAGGTATGCCCTGAAGAAAGATAGGGAATCAGCTGTGGAGATTGCTTATATATAAAACTCCTCATCCCAAAGAGTATACGATCCTCATGCTCGTAAATCTGCTATAGAGATCGGGAATTCTTCCCGAAACTTTGATCATAAAGGAAAAGCCCCACAAAAGCAATTTACTCCATTGCCTAGACCTAGGCCTCAACTACTTCCGATGCTGATTGAAATTCATCTCGTGATGAGAGAAATCCCGAGGGATAATCCGTCAAAGTTCCCTAGGTTCAACCCTAATAAGACGTGCAAATATCACATGGGAGAGAAGGGTCACCATGTAGATAATTGCTTCATACTCCGTTCCAAGATCCAGAACCTGCTAGACAAGAATTTGCTCACCTTTAAAGATTCAATGCCGAACGTCCAACAGAATCCACTCCCGAAACATGCTAAGAATGTCAATGTAATTTTTAGGGATGATGACAAGCATCCATTCCTGATGAATGTGCAAAAGTTGGAGTAGATCACACCCTTTGCTAATCACTAGCTGAAAGGTGACATCACTCATGATGATAAGATAGGTTGCTTAGCAAAGCTGACTGAGCTGGGAGTCATTCAATATGAAAATGATGAGCCCATTCTAGGACAAATGTCTTTAGTCGAAGTTGA